>NW_028121603.1:0-18577 GCF_965194805.1 Balaenoptera borealis
GATGTATAGATATATATACACATACACACACACACTACCTCCGGGATAGAGTTCACAAAGTCTAGAAAACTGGCTCACAGACAGGCATAGGATTTGTGGCAGAACTTAAAGCTACAGGGACCCCAAGAGAATCAGCCCAAAGCCCTAGTAGAAGAAGAGTATGACTGGGCACTGATGAATGGGGGCTGTGTATCCAGGGAAGAAAGAAGGCAGGAGTTGGGAGGGGGCTCAGCAGCCAGGCACCCTACTCTGCCCCCAAGCACCATCATCCACCCTCACACCCAACTCTGAGTCATTACCATGGTTACTGCTTCCTGGGACACTGACCCATTTCCGAAGTCTAAGCCCCACGTGGACGCATCAGTGGTCTCCCCTTAGCAGGCGGCACTGCATCTCTGCTTCCCAGCCAGCCCCTGCCTGGGACTCGAGCTGCCTCACCCTCCCTCTCACCCCACTCACACACTCACACATGTGCCTCTTCCCCTGGCATCCAGGAGTCCTGGCCAGGAACTCAACACCCATTTCCAGCACCCCAAGGCACTCCCTGTCTCCTTCCCTCCTCTCTGCCTGGCCCTGCCTTGATCTCAGCCACCCACTTGTAGCCTGCTAGCTCATGCCAAGTCCCATAGGCTGCCAGGAAGGCCGGGGGGGACTGGGTAACAGCGCTCTCAGAACACAGGCCCTCGAGCAGGGCTGAGCCGGCCGCCAGCCAGCACCTCCAGTCTGGCCTCCTGAGAGTACTGCTTTCCTGCCCACAGACTTCCTGAGATCTCCGAGATGCAGAGATGGTTGCTTAAGGACCACGTCTCCATCGCCCCCTCTCCCGGGTCGCCGGCCCTTCCCTCTCGCCTCAGCGCCCTGAGGGTTAACAGGCAGCTGCAGCCTGGTGGGCAAGGCTTGAACTTTTCTCCGCGCTCTGCGCCCGCCCGGGAACACAGCAGAAGCGGCATTAAGGGCTCAGGGCCGGAGCTCCCGTGGGCCAGACAAAGGGGGCGCGGGGGCGGGGGCGGGGGCGGGGGGGAGTGGGCCTGGGGCCTGGGCGAGGGGACGCGCTCAGGCCCTTCCGGGCCCGAGGTCAGGGAGGGAAGGGACCCCGATGCGGGCGCGGCCGGCGCCTTTGAGCGACAGCGGCAGCCGGGCTGCGGCGTTCGGCTGGCCCGAGGCGCCTTCCAGCGCGCCGCCGGGCTGGGCGAGGGGGCCCGGGCGCCCCGGGAAGTCGGCGACGCCAGGCCGACCTCTCCAGCCCGGCAGCCCGCAATCCCGACCCGAGCTGCGCTTCCCCGATCGGCGCTGGGTTGGGGGAAACCACGACTCCTTGGAGTCGCTTCCAGCTGAGTCTCCGATGCGTGAGCCTCCGGAGGAGGCGAATCAAAGTTACCACACTTGATGTAGGCGAGAATGTCGCCCCTGCTTGCAAAAAAAAGAAGGACTCGGAGCTCTTTCCACGTCTCCCGAACATATACATACACAACCCGGAGTGGGAAAGCAGGCCCACCCCCTCGCCCTCCAGGATCTCAGGGGCTGGGTATGACCTCCCTTCTGAGCCCCGAGCTGTCTTCGCCGCCGCGCCCGGAGTCCCCTGACCCCCCGAAAACCCCCTCGCCCAGCCCGCGCCAGGCAATCGGAAGGCAGAAACGGGGCGCGGGGTGCGCCCAGCAGCCTCTCTTCCCTACCTGGGACAGGAGAACGCACAGGACGAGCGGAGTTGTCGGCTGCATTTTGCCCAACTAGAAGCGCCTGGCGGCGTTTTCATTCATGCACGCGGCTGCACTGAGCATATTTTCCGTGGGAGCCAGGCTTTGAGGAGAGGCTCTGCCTCGCCAGCCAGCCAACTTCCCAAATAGATCAGCGGCAGCATCACGAAAGCATTGGGTAGAGGCTGATGACCAGGACCAATGGCTTTACAAGACGGATTCCTTCATAAAGCTCTCTCGTTTTTGCATGGCAGAGACGGGGCGAGCACCTCGCGCAGAGCGAGCCCCTCGGAGGAGGCGGCCCGTTCGCTTTTTTGGACTGTTGGGGCCCAGCCCCACAAATCACGCTGGGCAACGCCAGCTGATGCCACTTTTCCAAAGAATGGAATTCCACCGGGTACTGGCGGCCACTTCCAGCCCAATGCAAAAGATTCTCTTTATTAAAATGTTAATAAGATCCACTTTATTTCCAATAAATCAAATAAAATGACCCCAGCAGTTCCAGCCCTTTCTACGCCAGGAAAGACTTGGCGGTGGATTTTCTTTTTTTTCTTTTTCTTTCTTTTTTTTTTTCAGTGTGGCCCAAGTCATGATGGTGTTTGGTGTTTCCCTGCCATCTCACAAATCACAAAGACGACAGATCAATTGTAGCTTGCAGAAAAAAATCCATCAAGGGGCAATAGATTTTATTAACTGCTCAGGTGAGAGTCTGACTGGCCGCCTACTCCAGAAATGTGCATCTGGCACCAAAGTTGAGGCCATGATTTGAGGAAACTTTTTTTTCCTCTCTCTGGATGTGGTCTTTTAGAAGCTTCTAGCTATCTCCAGGGATTGGGAACAGTAGTAACCACTGTTCAAGGGATTTTATAAGTGGGGTGCTATGGGAATGAGTGTAAGAGGGCTATCTAGGTCTAACTTTCCCAGTAGGAGTTTAAGAATATGCAGTAAAGACCTTACTTTCTCATTTCCATGCAGCCTCCTTCTAAAAAAATTTAAGGTGTTTTATAATATAGGACACTTTTTCAATAGAATTTATGCAAGAAAAATAAAAAATCTGGGACAGGAGGAAAAATTCAGAAAACTGAAATACTAAACCCAAACGCTAACGTATTTCCTCTGATTTGGATCTGAGCTTCCTGGTGGCCAAAGCAACAAGAGAAACATTTAAATTACATAGTTCTTGTAGATACAAGTATACAAATATCTTCTGACATAATTTCCCCAGCAGTAAATACTGGACTAAATGTATAATGTGACATCTAATATAGCAGGACACTGTGCAATGGACCATGCCGAGATCCAGTGGGTTGGGCTGTATTCCCAGCATCTGGCACAGGGCCTGAAACATGGAGACAATCATTAGTGTGTGTTAAACAGATGTCTAGACTTAATCAAGAAGTAGCAGAGGGTGGGGTGGGGCAAAAAATCTGGAGCCACATTGCCTAAGCTTAACCCCCAGCTCTGCTACTGACTAGTAAGTTTCTCACTCCCTGTGCCTCTGTTTGATCACTGGTTAAATGAAAATATAAATTGTACTGAACTCACAAGTTTGTGGTGAGGATTAAGTGACAGAATAACCACTCATTAAATGTAAACTAATGCACTTTCTAAAATTGCTTCATTGTCAGCAGTTCGGTCATCGCGTCTGATGAAGATGCAATGCCATCTGACCACCTGGCTGCATTAGCCAGCACTAGCCCAACAGATGGCAATGTTGGCCAAACAGCCCCCAGAAGAGCTCAGGAAAGGTGGATGCTGCTGCTTCTTCCAGTCTCTTCTGCTTTCCACTGTTCTCTTGCCTAGGTAGGCATCCACCTCTGAGTCTATTAGAAGTGCAGGCAGCGTTTGACAGATGATCTGATTGTCCCAGCTTGGAACCCATGTGTGTGGAGATCCATACCCACATTACCCACCATTAAGAGTAAAACAAGGGGGGGCTTCCCTGGTGGTGCAGTGGTTGGGAGTCTGCCTGCCGATGCGGGGGACGCGGGCTCGGGCCCTGGTCTGGGAGGATCCCGCGTGCCGCGGAGCGGCTGGGCCCGTGGGCCACGGCTGCTGGGCCTGCGCGTCTGGAGCCTGTGCTCCGCAGCGGGAGGGGCCGCGGTGGGGAGGGGCCCGCGCGCCGCGGTGGGGAGTGGCCCCCGCTTGCCGCACCTGGAGGGAGCCCTCGCGCAGAAACGAAGACCCAACGCAACCAAAAATAAATGAATAAATAAATAAATAAAGCTACTAACCTTCTTAAAAAAAAAAAAAAAAAAGAGTAAAACAAGGTACTTTGAAGTCAAAGAGACTTCAGACCAAGGCATCCTGAAATACCCTAATTTTTCTCCATTCCAGGGTAGCAGCCATCTTGTCAATTAGAGGTCAACTGAGCTAAGCCCATGGATTTAGCAGACGTGGAGACAGAGAGAGAGCAGAGGACCTCCTGGGAGATGATCAACCGTGATAAGGGGTGAAGAGGGCAGTAAGATGATGTTCCAGCCACTTTTCCACAAGCAGCCACTTGGGCAGAGAAGCACTCCTAAGGGTAGGGTGTGTCCAAGGCTGCCTTGTCTAAGGTGCAAAGCAGTATTATTGATTTTATAGTTCTGGCAGCTCTTTCTGTGGTCTTCCCATCCCATCTCCCTTACTGCCACTCACCAAATAGATCCAGTTTTCCCCATTTTTTGCAGGGTTGCACTTGCTGGCCCCCTTGTGCTTACTGTGGGGCCATGTGACTAGTTCTAGCAAATGAGCTGGGAGCAAAAGTGACAGGTGGAGCATTTAATCACCAATGTGAGACAGATTGGTTTCCCTGGAATAGGTGCTGGGATGGAAATTTGTGCAGGAGGCTTAGTGGGGAGTGTTCTCACCACAACCACTGCAAGAGGGAGGAAAACAAGACTGGCAGAGGGTGAGGTGGATGACTTTGCAGTTGCAGCAGAGGCCTCAGCCAATCCCAGGAGAGCTCTGAGGCTAGAGTGGCCCTTTAGAGATGAGCCTAACAGAGTCAGGGGGCTGTGCCTTAGTGCCCCCAGTGGGCCAGTTGTTGGCTGTTCCCAAGGGCAATATTCCAGTCTGACCTCAGCTTTGTCAGCTCTATAGAAAACTAAGGTGTGACCCATAACAGGTAACCGGAGGCTGTGATTCCCAGGCTGCAGATGACCTTGTGCATCTGATGGTACCAGTGAAGATGGATGTAGATTTGCCTGGCTGAAGTCCTGCTCACTCTGTCTCCAGCCAGGACCTGCACGGGCATTTACCAAAGTCCTGGGCTTTTGTCCTGAACTGTTCTACTGGCAGGCAGAGTGGCTCCAGGCAACCTCACCTGATTTTAGGTGAGTGTACCCAAAGGGCCAGTCTCCATTCCTTCCTACCTCAGCCCCCACAGGTTGAATTTTAGGGGCTGGGGAGAGTTAATTTCAAGAGTCTTCTTAGGCCCTGAGGCTCACGTCTAGAAACCATGGAAGCTAGGAAGTCAAAAAGATTGGTCCACAAAATGAGACCTGGATTGGGATCTCTGGACTTTACTTATATTGGGCAAGTTGCTTTTACTCCCCAAACCTCAGTTTCTTCATCAATAAAATGGGAATAATAACATAACACTCCAAGAACTGTTGTAAAAATTGATGTCACTTTTCCCCTCTATCCCCTACTCCCCTCTACTCTCAGAAAATGTGCATCTTGCCAAAAACATAATATCAGGTTTTGTTCAACAAAGACAGGAGAAAAATCACTTCACTCCAATGATAAGAGGCTTCTGAAGAAGAAATCCATTTCTGTTTGTTTGTTTTGCCTTGTTTTCCCTTCAGCTCCCTAATGAGGGTCTTTTGGCTGATGCATTGATTGATGGTGGTAAGTAAATACTGAAACTGAAAACCACCGCCTACCTACCCTGACTCTATCTCCTCCCACCCCAGCCCACAACAACCCCTGACTGCTTTTGCAGCTTGCAGCTGTGGGCTCCCCAGAAGCTGTGTCTGCATTCAGACACATTCCAGGTTCACACTCCTTTTCTGGGCACATCATTCTGGCTTTGGAGCTGATGGAATCATCCAACAGTCAGCAGCTGTCTCCTGAGGTGCCAGGGATTGAGACTGTTTCCTCTCATTGACTGACATGATGAAGACCTCATTTCTGAGTGTGTGGAGGTGGCCATGTGGGTGAGTGAAGTGCTTGTGTGTTATGTGTACAAGTGCATGGGTGTGTGTATATGAACAGGGGGCAACTGGTGTATCATCCAGCAGAGATAATTTGTTCCAATTTTGGTACCTCTGAATGTGCTGCTGTGATGAGGCATTTGAATAGACAGTAATAAACCAAATAGATGCCCTTACGAGATGTAACACTTATCAGGTATGCCAGGAGCCCTTGGTAACTGGGATATACCGGGACAATGGGGAGGGAAGCCCATCCTATACAGCCTTGTAACAGGCTGAAGCTGAAGCTATACCTCTCCCAGTGGGATAGCCTGCTAAAAATACCCAGGATGATGACAGTACACCATCTCACAACACCTGGCCACCAAAAAGGACCCCTGATTGCTCTTGAGCCATGAACCTGCTTTATCTTCTTCAAAGTCCTTTATGTTACTTGACCTTATACTATAAATGGTCACTTGCATTACTGTCTCAATTATTCACTCCAACTTGTACCTATATCCTTTACACCTTGACTTTGGGTTTGGCCACACAAACCCAGTTATAAGCCAAGGCCCCAAGAGGCCCTGTGCATTTCACCTGGCTCTTGCTAGGGCCTCTGCCAATGAATGCCTTCAAAGGCACATTCATAGACTAGCTCACTGGTCAGAGGAGGAGAGATGAGCACCCCCATGGACCCAGAGACACTTGAGCAAGCCTAGCAGAGCCCCACCCAGATCAGCTGGCCCACAGTTATATGAACTAAAAATAAATAATTGCTCTAAATCAGGGGATGGTTTGTTATACAGCAATAGCTAACCAATAATTACATTGGCTTGTTTGTTGTCCGTCTATTCCTCTGGAATATAAGTCCCACATCTGTCTTTTGCTGCTGTGTGCTCAGCTTCTAGAACAGTGTCTGGCACATAGTAGGAGCTCAAATGATTTTTGTTGAGAAGATGCATTAAATGGCTTCTGTACTGAAAATTGTGATGCTGATATGAAACCCCCCTACATGTACTGCCCTAACAGAAATACTTTCTGATGGTGACAGTTCAGTCCCCCCACGTGGAAAGCATCCTATGACCTTGACAGTCTCCACTGCCACGTGGCCGTCTAATTCGGCCTATGACAAGGCAAGCACTTCTTATGATAGTCTAGACCAGTATTAGACAAAATAAGGAACATTCCACAGAGACTAGTGTGAACAGGCAGGTGCTTGGGGATCTTTGGTGAAGGACACTTGGGGTGAGACATCCTTCTGAATTTCCTCAATGTATGAAGAGCCCAGACATCTAAAAATTGGACAGAAAATACTCCTTTGGCTTTTGAGGTACTGCACTAATATAGTGTCCTCTGAATACATTTTAATACAATCATGACTTCCACACTAGCACAGAGAGAAAACAGGGAGTGACTTTTAGGCCATCTCAATTCAACTGGCCTAACTGTCTTTAGGACTCCAGTCCCCCCTTGGTAGCAAAACTGGGTATTCAGACACCAATTTTATCCTGGGAACTAGAAGCTGTTAAAACCCCCCTCTAGGTGTCTCCCTTACCCAAAATTAGTGAGTGGGGTTATTTCTACACAGAGAATCATCTCAGCATCCATATGGTAAAGCAGTGGTTTTCAAAGTGCGGCCCCTAGACTGGCAGCATCGTCACCACCTGGAAACTTGTTAGAAATGGAAATTCTCAGGCCTCACCCCAGACCTACTGATTCAAAAACTTGGGATTAGAGTCCAGAGATCTCTGTTTTACAAGCTTTTCATATGCATAGTTTGAGAACCACTCCTCTAAAGAATTCTCCGGCACTCACTTACATAGATTCATTCGTTCATTCAAGAACTATCATAAAGCGCCTACTGCATATTAGCCACTGAGCTGGGTAACAGGGAAAGAAATGAAAAAGCATG
Source organism: Balaenoptera borealis (assembly GCF_965194805.1). Classification (NCBI taxonomy): domain Eukaryota; kingdom Metazoa; phylum Chordata; class Mammalia; order Artiodactyla; family Balaenopteridae; genus Balaenoptera; species Balaenoptera borealis. The sequence goes on from NW_028121603.1 coordinate 7,728, forward strand.
GTTTGTGTGCTTCAGAAAATAGGACTCCTAGAGAGAAAGACATCATTCTATTACAACGTGCTGCAGGAGGTGCTGAGAGAGTCAAAGTAGCCAGAGCTATATGGGGGGCTCAGGATGTCTTTAAGAAGAGGCAAGGGCTCCACTGTCGTTCGTTTCCACTGTTTGTCAAAACCATTATAGATCTCTACTTGACAGAAGTTGTACTTTTTGCATCTGTTGATGAGCAACTAAATAATAGCAAAAGGCAGCTCAAATTCAACACCTCCCTCTAACTTAATTTGCAGTGTATTCTTCACAATCTCATCTAGGTAAAATTGCAAATGGCAGTGTCTGTGTGGGGTGTGGGGCGGGGCAGGGTGAGCATTATTTAGAGTTGACAGGTAATGCTTAGTGTGCATTCAGTAAGATGCCTTCCAATGATGCCATGCCCTCCACCTCCCTACCCACCACCTGTCTGTGGTCTAAAAGCAGGGAACTGCTGAGCCAGAGCAAAAGGGAAATAAGGAAGAGGGGATGCTTGGGGGAGGGGCTGATGACCAGAGGGATGGCAGAAGATAAGTGTGGGCAGTTTGAGGGTCCAGATTAGGATCAGTTTAAATGTCAACATGTGGAGGTTGAGCTTTATCCTACTGGCAAAGGGGAATCATCCAAACTGCTTAAAGGGAAGATTCAATATCTCATTTACATTTTAGGAAGTTCACTTTGGCCACACTGGAGGATGGACTGCATCAAGGCCATAACTAAGGAAGAGAGACTTTAGAAAACTATTGTACATACCATACAAAAGATAAGAGCCAGAACTCTTTTTCTTAGTTTTCTAACCAGTGAGTGGTATAGGAATATTACATGGCAATCTCTCCTGCTGCCTAGCAGTGTCTGGCACATAAAAGAAACTTATACAATAATAGATGAATGAAACATACTTATTAAATTACAGGAGATTCCTTTGAGCTCCGATTCTTCACCCTTCCCTGCATCTAATCCATGCCTCATTAATGGTGGAGTGAACTTCCTCATCTTTGACTTTGAGCTTGACCATATGGCTTGCTTTGGCTAACAGAATGAGGTGATGGTGGCAGTGTGCAGTCTGAGCCTAGGTCTTAAGAGCTCTCATGTGTTTCTGTTTGCTCTCTTACACCTCTGCCATCTCCATGAAAAGAACATTCCCTGGCTATCCAACTGATCCAAGGAGGATGAGAAACAGGTGAAGTTGAGCCACCTCCACCCATCCACAGATCTGTAGTGAGAACTAGAGTCTAGCTTAGATTAGCCAAACCCCAACCAACCTATGGATCCAAAGGAATCAATGCTTACTATTGCATGCCACAGTGTGTGGTTGTTTGTTATCCAGCAACAGCTGACTGATACATAAATGAACCCTCTTCTTGGGACTATGTACAGCTCAGGAAATGGGATAAAGGGTGAATACTTAAATAGAGCATAGACATTTACATGGTGTGACCAATGTTTAATGCTTACCACAAATCCAAGCCCTTAATAATTTCTCGACTTATCAAATAGTCCTCTCCTTCCACTCACCTAATCCAAGTCAGCTGTCTCCTTGCAAAACACTAGGTTCCTATCTGAATATTTACTGCAAAGCTACTGAATCTGTCTCTGGTTGTTTTTCTTATGCCAGCATAGTTGTGAGGCCATCACTTAACAATTACTTGGGAAAATTTATTTACAATGCAAGGCAGATCCCTGAATGTTTGTAGTGGATAAATTTATTTACAATGTAATCCACATCTGCCAATGCCTCTAGTAGATAAAATTGTGTTGCTCCTATAAAAAGCAACACACCTGGTTAATGGTTTCTGTGGCCTTTTATGAATAGACCAAGGTCAGGGCCACCATAATGAGCTGAGGAAAGTTAATCTGTGGAAGCAAGTTAAGCACAGAAAACTACATTTTAATGATTCTAAATGTGTGACAGCTGCCAGAATTTAACCAAATGAGAACCAGAAAAGGCAAATCCAAGACTCTTTTGTTTCTTAAGCTGAGCTTTTATGGAGTTAAAACGGTCAGTGTGCCATTTCCATGATGTCAGGGATGACATCTGTCTTTCTCTCCCTTGAATACCCCTTGGCCACACGTTGTATGGCTCTGAGTTGACATTCAGTAGACATGAGAGGGATGTGTCAATAAAACAGTGCAGCACCATAGGAGAGGTCCTGTTTAGCCTTACACATCTGCTGTTTGTCATACCTATAATTACTGCAGCAAACAAACTATCAAACAATACACCTCTATTATCAGCATCCATCTCCTAGAACAGTGGTTCTCAAACTGTTGTCCCACTGTATGTCCCCATTTGGTCCCAACACTCCACATGGAAATTTTGTCTACTGTTTCTATTGCATAAAACTCAAAAGGGAGTATGTCTTGAATTATAAAGTTCTCTCCTAAGACATGACAGAAAAGGGAAATTGGCCACAGCCCCCAAGGCCTTGCAAATGATGGAGAGTCTGCCTCTCTCTCCAAATTCATTCCATTTCCACTTTCCCCTTGCTCACTGTGCTCTGCTCTTCTCTCAATCATCAAGCATGCCAAGCTTTTCCCTACACTTGGGCCTTTGCACATTCTAGTCACTCTGTCTGGAATGTTCTTTCCTCTACTTCCAGGTCATTCATCCTCCCAGAATCTGTTTATATGTCACCTCCTCAGAGGAGAAGCCGTCCCTCACCAGTTCACTCTTTATTTAGCTCATTTCCTTATTTGTTTCCTTCATGGCATTTGCCATCCTTTGTCATTATTTTATTTATTGTTTGCCTCTTTCTATGTTTGTTTCCCTCACTAGACTATGAGTTTCATGATGGCAACTAAATATCTGTTTATTGATCACTGTACTCCAGGACCTAGAACCAGACCTGGTCCATGACAGGCACTCAATAATCTTTTTATTTTCCTTTCTTTTTTTTTTTTGAAGAAATGAATGAACAGATGATATTATGGCCAATGAGAGTAGATGGACCAGTGGATCTCTAGATGCATTAATCTTGTTAGGAATACCAAGTAATGGTCCAATGGCTGATGACTGCAGAACACTGCTAGAGAACCACCATGCAACAATGTAGTCAGGATTAAGTGTGCACACCTCAAAGCCTTAAGTTGTATAAAACATGAGATCAAGGGTCCGGGGGCCCTGTGAGTGAGCCAAGTAAACTACTGTCTATTTTCTTTGCCAAGACCAAGCTCATATGGACTCCGGGGCACATCCTAGGTGAATTAAGGACCCAGTTTTCCCAAGGTGAATCAGGAGAGGCTGAGGGGGCAGGGGCACACCTGAGGAAATCTTGGTAGAGTACTTTCAACACGACTTTCTCTTACTTGACAGTTCAGGAATTCATCTAAAGCCTTTTCAGAGTGCCAGGTTCTTGTTCATGTAATGAATCTATCGATTCACTTGGTGTCCCCAGGAGACTCTGAAGACCACAGAATGTCAAGAGAGAAGACAAAGAATTCTCACTGCTTGTCATGGAGCCTTAAGGGTGAAGACGCAGGTCTTGACATATTCCCAGAAGATGCTCATGACCCAGTTATTATTCTTTGGGGGTTAAATGGTTATTTATTTTAGGACTTTCCTACTTTATTGCTCCCAGCTAACTTGCCTTCCGTGCCCATAAATCATCCCTCTCTTTACATAGAAAGTAGAATAGGACAACAACTATTTATTCATTTCTTTGTTCATTCACTCATTCGGCAATTTGTTTTGTAATAAGCAACAAGATACAGTAAAAAAAAAGGAGTATTTTTCTGGAATCAAACTAAGTAGTTGATCCCTAGATTGCCAGACTCCTCCAGCTCCCCAGTCTGACTTTCATACTGTTGCTAGAGTAATTTTTAATTGGAGCAGTAAGTATCAAGTATCTACCATAATCTAGGCATTATTTTACTTAGCAGTGAATAACAGCAACTTTGTTCCTGGCTTTTGTTCCTGTATCTGTTCTTGATATATATATAAAACCTTCAGCGGCTCCCCATTGCCTTTAATTCCAAATCCCTAACTTGGCATTCAGTGTCATACATAAAGATTCTACATGGCTGCTCTGCTTTATCTCCCACAACAAAGCTCAAGCACCAGCCATACAGAACATTCTGGCATTCACCTCACCTCATGCAAGGCTACTTCATTCCACAGGAACTTTGCACATGCTGCTTTCTTGGATTTCTCTTTTGCAGGCCTAGATCTCACAGCTCATCATTAAGTACCAATCACCTCACATGCCATTTCCTCCAGGAAGTCACCCCTGATCCACCCAGGCTGAGTTAACTGCACTTAGAACATGTCATTATTAATTTACTGGGGTCCCTCTCTGGACTATCAGCTGCTTAAGGTAAGAACCAAGTTTTATTCTCATCGACATCCTCAATAAGCCCAGTGCCAAGCAGACATAGGACTTCAAAATAATATCTATGCATTGATACACACACATCATAAATAATCATGAGAGCTGTGATCTTTATTAAGTGCCAAGCACTTTTCCAAGTACTTCACACTCATGTTTTTCTCATTGAATCCTAGCCAGCTCCTTATGAAGTAGGATTATCCCCTTTTACTGGTGACCAGTGACAGACAAACCTGCACTGGGCTGTAGAAGAAAAAGCACTAACCTGGGAGTCCAAGCATCCGAGTCCTAAGCCAGTCTTTACAGCCTACTTGTGCCTTAGCAGAGAACAGGTCAGTATTCTCAAAGCCTCAGTTTCCTTGCTTGTTAATAAGCACAGCCTTTGGAGTCAGACACCCAAGGTTTAAGTTCCACTCTGTCACTTTCTAGAACAGGCCTTAGGTGAGCTACTTAACTCATCACCATTGAGCTCTTGCCATCTGCCAAGTTGTGACCTATGTGGTGGGAATAATTACAGAAATAAAAGTAACATTAATTGAGAATTGTTTCACCAACTGGGCACCTGTACAGTTTATGGGACTGTCCACTGAACTGAAGTTTCTAAATATTTCAGTCTCAGCCAATTCTGTGGCATCTAAGACTGGGTGTTCATGAACAGTGGAAACCTGTCACAAGATGGTAAAATTCTCACTGATTCCAGACAGCCACCACCAAAGAGCTCTAGCTCTAGGGCCTGGCCACATGGTTTCACTGCCCTCAAGATGGAAAGAACCAGACAACCAGATTGCACAGCCTTGGTTGGATCCTCCCCATCTCTCAGTTACATCAATCATAGATTCCTCATGGTCAGTAACCTTGGTGGGTACCCAGGTGTCTTGGAGGAGAGAGTACACCATACAAAGCAACAATGTCACTAGCAGGCACTTACCCTGGGTATCTTACAGATATTCCACTCCTCAATCCTTAGAAAGTCGATATCACTATCATTATCATAGAACACCACCACTATGCTCACAATTTATGAAAGTTTGGGTGGGTAGCCCATTATTACTAAGAGTTAATCAAGAACACAGAGTGCACAGGATAATAACTCATTCATTCTTTCATTTATCCATTCATTCCCTCAACCATTAAGAAGTATTGATTGTGTCCCTTTCCTGTGCCAAGCACTGTTCCAGGAAATAGAGCTAGAATACAGTCGTGAACAAAACAGACAAAAGCCCCAGACAAGGAACTTGAATTCTAGTGTGGTGGGCGGTGGGGTGAGAAAAATGTGAGATAAGATAAATAGTGAGAAGAGTTCTGGTGAAATACAGGCAGGAAAGGAGCAGATAGCACTTGGGAAGAGACTTAGAATTCCATAACTGCTAATGTTTTTTTCATGATTACTCTGTGCCGGGCATCATTCTAAGCATTTTACATGTATGCACTCATTGAGTCCTTCCGGCCACCCTAGGAGGTAAGTCCTATTATTAGGATCTCGTTAGAGATGAAACAATGAGGCACAGAGAGGTTAGAGGCTTTACTTACCCAGGGACCCATAGCCAACAAGGGGCAGAGCCAGGACTTGATCCCTAGCGGTCTGGTTTAAGTTACTCCCTTAGCGAACCAAGGTGTGCAGCAGCCTCAGTACAGGATAGCTGGTCTAGACTCCTTTAGGTGCATGTTTGGGAGGCCCCTTCTCTTGTCTCTGCTCCCTTCTTCCTTTCCTCTGCCCCTCTTTCCTTCTTCCTCTCAGGCTTCCAGGTTCATCCAGTTACTGGAGTCCCATGAGTCCCACCCTCCTCCCCAACCCATGTCCCGCAGTGCTGCCTGCCCTTGGATCTTCACCTCTAGAGTGGGACACCTATAAACCAACCAATGTCTTCTCGCAGCTGTCAGGCCATAACTGGATGGGGTGCGAGACTAGAAGCCCTCTCTCCACCAGGACTGAGAATGAGGGTGGGTGAAGAAGGTTAGAGTGGCAGAGAATCCCATTCTGCCACCATCCCCATTTTTCAGATGGAAATACTGACCACAAAAATAACTAAAGGAGCTGAGTTGGGATTTGAATTCAGGGCTATTTGACCCTGAAGCTCTTATCCACTAGACTTTACTGTTAATTTCAAAGAGCAGGTCTGCGCCGGGCAGAAAATAGATGCTTAATTAAGTACTGGCTTGAAGAATGAAGGGACAGATGGATTCGTGAATACACAGGCCCAAAGAAATGGGCAGATGTGCACAGGCATGAGAAGCAAATAAAACAATAAAGGCATGTGCATGAAAGTGCAGCAAGGACCAGCACACTCTGGTTGATAAGCAGCTTTGGAAATACCCAGAACAAAACAGTCTTCACAAGTATTGCTGTAAATACAAGTTTGCAATCTCCTAGCCAGGCAAACCTAACCCTGTTTTTCACCTGCAGTTTTACAGGAGTCTCTTGAATGCTCTTTTCCTTTTATAGACAAGGACAGGTGTGTTTAGGGGACATAATTTGGGACAGGTACCCGGTCAAGCTGAGACCAGCACCTGAGGAGGGAAGAAGGCACCCTCGGGAGAAGCAGAAATGCCAAGGTGACGGGAGAGGGAATTGTGCTGCTAATCCCTCACACCGTGACTTTACCATCTTCTAGTCGCCTAATAGCAGGGCACATAATTGGCAGAAAAGATTGCCCTGCCCTTTACACATGTGTCTGCAATTACCTTTCGAACTGGGGCGATAAGTGGCATGATTGGTTTCCTTGTGCCGACGCAGCCGCTTCTCGGCGACGGGGCCTTTCTCCTGAAGCTGTGGTGGGCGCCACGGGTCACGGGCACAACAGCTCCCGGCAAATGATCACCTTCCATCACTGAGGAGTAAATCCCCAGCTCCTTGCTAGGATCTGACCTCATCCGCGGCCTCCTTCCTTCACACATTCTGCTTCACGCTGGCTTCCTTGCTGTGCTACATCACCCCAGCTTGCTCTTGTCTCTGTGTTTACATTTGCCACACCCTCTGCCCATTTCTTCTCATGCCTTCTTTAGGTCTGGGCTCACAGGTCACCTGCTCAGAGAAGCCTTCCATGAACACCCTTATTTAAAATATCTCTCTCCTACTCCCTAGCCCCAGGTCACACCTTTCATTCCTGTTCTTCTTCATATCACATACCACAGCACAATGCCATATCTTGCCTGTGTCTGTTTACATGTTTATTGTCTGTTCCTAGCTGGAATGGAAACTCTATGAGGGAGGCCTTTGACCTGATCGTCACTGCATCCTCAGTGTCCAGAAGGAAGCCTGCAACAGCGCGAGCATGCAAAAAATATTAGTGAAAGGAGTGACTGGACAGTGAGTGGATCCAGCACTGCAAATGCTCCACGTGCCATGCCGTGGGCTGTGTGCTTCATGAGCACAAGGAAAGGCATTCGAGTGAAAGTAGAGAGCAGGCATTCTGGAGACCCATAGGCCCAGGTCTACACCCAAGTTCTGTCCTTTAAGAGGTTCTGGTCAGTCCTCTTGCACCAATCTGAGCCCCAGTTTCATCATCAGCAAATTGGGAAGGAAAATAGTAGCTCTCTCACTCAATTGTTGCTTGAATTAAATGAGGCGATGCTTGTACAGCATATTATCCTGTACCTGGCATATAAATGATTACAGCAATTCAATAAATAGTAATACATACTGGTATTTCTATTCATACAATGAGGATGGAAAAAGAAAGGGGCATACATGTTAGCTGAGTACCGGCTACATGGCTGGTATCCCTCCAGCTAATTTTGCCTGCCTGAAGTTACTCCCCCACAGCTGTCTTCTGAAATAGGCATGACTACCCCTGGTTTCTAGATGAGGAAACAGAGGCACCTCAAAACCAAATGGTTTGCCCAGTATCACCCAGTTCCTAAGTGACAGATCCAGACCTCAAAGCCAGGTTCTCTGCTTTTTCATCACACCAGGTTGCTTCTCTTGAAAATAAAAACAGATCACAGAAAACCAACAGGACATGGACACAAGCAGCCCCAGGGCACAGAAAATTTAGTTTAAGACTCAGTTTAAATTCTCCCTAGTCCTCCTCCATGACAGCTCCAATGGAGAAGGATTGCCCTTGGGTAGCATTGCCAGATAAAATGCAGGATGCTTAGTTAAATTTGCATTTCAGATAAAGAAAAAATGATTTTTTAGTATATAACAATTATTGCATACTTAATGATAGTTTTCTCTCCCTCCCATTTCTCTTTCTACCACCTTCCTCCTTCCCTTCCTCCTTTCGTTTCTCTCTCCCTCTCTCTCTTTTTTTTTTTTTTTGTTAATTTGGCAACTTTATAGCCTTGCATTTCTTACAGTCCCTCACGGTGTGCATGTCTGTGAGCTAACCAGAGCTCCCCGCCAGGGCAGAAGTTTGTAGAAGACATTTCAGAGTGTCTGTGCACTTCGTGGCCCTCTTATCTGATAATGACCCTACCCCACACACAAGGGTAGGCCCGCACCACCATGCTACCTGCCTGCCTGGAAAGGATCCCAAACCACTCTTACCAATCCAATTCTCTCTCTTGAGAATTTGAACCAAGAAAGTGGAAGATGGAGCTAAGTCAATGAACCATGAAACAGTCCAATAAATTTCTCTTTCTTTCTTCTTTTGTTTTTTCGTTTTGCTTTTGCTTTGGTTTGCTTATTTTGTTTCAAGTGGGATTTTGGCTCTTATAATCAAATCACTCTTGACTAGGCCATACCTCTCTTGTGGTCATTTTATTTGCCCAGAAGAGATATAAAATGACCCATATTTCTGAGTGCCTGGATGAAGATATTATTGCCTTTTAAAATTTCCCTAATATCTAATGTTATGTATTTCCTCAATTGGTTACACTTTATTTTAAATCAGAAAAAATACTATCCAGAGGCCCATCTAATGGAAAAGGTAACATGATTTAATGTCTTGAAAATAACGGTAATTCTTTGACGAGCACCCTCCATCTCACATACCATCTGGATGGCACAGGCACATAAATGGAAAGGGCAGGAAAACTGCCTTCTCTGAAGGAAAGTGAAAACCCCACCCTACACTTCCTGTATGGGGTGGATCTCTCATGGCAAGGGCCAGACTCCTTCGTTGCCCAGCATCTGTGGCCTCATCCTGGTCTAGTCAATGGATTTCTTTATACACCCCAGGAGCAGGGAAGCACTAAAGTTTTCCCCTGAATTTTGGAAAGTAAATTGGAGAATTCCAGACAGAGCAGGGAACTGCTTATCCCAGTCATAGAGGCTTAAGTCCCTCTAAAAATATCTGAGCAGCCGTGTCTGTAACAACTGTAAAGTCCTTCTCACTTGGCCCCCTGTCCTGGCCCTGACCCCAGCTCCTCATCCTTATGGTCTGGCTTTTACTTCTGTCCTCACGCTGATGACAGTCCACAGTTAACTGAACTTCATGTCACATATTCTGAAACTGAAAAATCTCAGCTAACAAGACAGCTGGAGTGTTTTACTCTGCTCGACCCCCATCATGACCCCTTTATAGATCTTCAAAGCCTTACTCTCTTGGAAAAATGCTAGAGCCCATTTAGAGACCCTGCATGTTTTATTGGACAAATATAGTGACTTCTTTCAAAGATAAGTTATCTGTATGTTTTTCAAAAGCCTTTTTGAAGTTTGCTAGCTTATGGCAAGGACCACCTTCCTCTCCTCTGCTGAGCATCACAAGACTTCATCTTTCCCCCACAAATGTCACAAGATCCCTCCTCCCCTGACGACCACAAGGTAACGTCCATAGGGGCCTTTGGCTGTACTCATGGATATTTTTTAAGCCTGGAACTTTATGTATTAAGGATCTGGGGTGTGGAAGTCCCAGGCCTCCAAATGGTGAGTATCCTCCTCTTTGCTTCCTACAGTGCGATTCTCATAAACCACAAAGTTTTCTTTTTAAAAAAAAAATCCCAGTCTTTTTGTTTCCTTGCTTTTTTACTTTGTAGATTAAAAGCAAAAATTGGCTTCTGTAGTTTTGACCTCATCTCCCTGCCACCAAGTTCATACCCCTGTATTAGTAACCTATTGCTGCCCCAAAACGCAGTGGCTGAAAATAACAGTAAACATTTGTTATCACTCAGAGTTTCTATGGGTCAGGAATTCAGGAGCAGCTTAGCTGGAAAATTCTAACTTGAGGTAGTCTATTAGGGCCAAGAGATTGACCAGGACTACAGTCATCTGAAGGCTTGACTGGGGTTGGAGAACCTTCTTTCAAAGTGGATCCCTCATATGGCTGGCAAACTCATGCTCACTGTTGGCAGGAGGCCCCAGCTCTTCTTCACCTAGTCCTTTGAGTTTCCTCATGTCATGGTGACTGGCTTCCCCCAGAGTGAGAGATCCAAGAGGCCAGGGTGGAAGCTGCAATGCCTTTTATGACCTAGCCTCAGAAGTCACACACTGTAACCACTGCCATACTTGATTGGCCCTCTGAGTCATCATGGGAGGAGATTACATAAGGGTGTGAATACCTAGAGCTCAGGATCACTGGGGGTCATCAAGGAGGCTAGATCCCACATTTACCATCTGAC
>NW_028121602.1:0-18561 GCF_965194805.1 Balaenoptera borealis
GGGTGGACACTCTTGGGGCTGAGAGGTTTGGTGAGGTTGGGTGAGCAAATGCAGACCCTTTAGAGTAATACTGCGTGGTACCCATCCCATGGGTCCCAAATCTCCAGGTTCAAGGGCATCTTCCTACATCGAAAACATGCATGAGAATCCCAGAAGATGGTACATCGTGTGATCGGGAAAGGTTTCTAAAACGCACCTCATTTCTCATCTCCTTGTGCTCGGGTTCGCCATTCCAGCCGCTTTACTAGCAATCTCCCTCCTTGAGAATCAGCACCTTTAACCTCCTGTTCCATACAGGTTGCAATTTGTCCTGAGGATGAACGGGAAGAGGGGGAACCAATGAGACACTAGCTCTAGGTGTGGGGACAGGCACAGGTCACTCTATTTTCCCATCAGGAAGAAGAATTAACCACAGCCTCAGCCTGCCGCCCGGGACCAGAATAGGGCCTGAAGCAATCCTGCGCTTTTGCGGCCAGCTCCCAAGAAAGCGAGTTGAAAAATGGAGCTCAGGGGCACTGCAATTCACAAACCTGCAGAGTTATAAATGATAACTCTCGTCCACAAATATATTGACGGAAGACAACAGAGAGGATTTGAAAGCAAGGCAGAATTGCAGGAAACAGATTTCAGGAGGTAGATTCGAATCGCCTTTAAAGCACGGGAAAAGCGGCAAAACCTCGACAATGATGCCCTTGGCCAAAAAGGGCGTATGCGTTTTTTCCTGAATATATTCAGGAAAAAACGCATACGCCCTTTTTGGCCAACCAAGCAACCTGGAAAGGCAAATCAGCGCTACAAAGAAGTCTCGCTTCCCATCGGTCAAAAGGGCCATGCTGAATAAAGTGTCAAAACCAGAAATGCAGGACAGGCCATGGAGAAACGGGAGCCTTGCTACGCTGATGGGCGGGATGTAAATTGCCAACAGCCACTCTGCAGAAGTGTACGGTGTGTCCTGAAACATCGAAAAAACTCAGCTTAGAGAGCATAGGGCACTTCCACTCACGGGCGTATAAATTGGGAAAACTAAAAATCAGCAAGGCACAGGCACCCCAAAGTTTAGGGCTGCTCTGTTGACAAGAACCTCCACTTCATTACACCTTAAATATCCCAGGAAAGAGAAAAATGGATAAAGAAGTTGTGGTCCTTTTGTACAATGGAATATCACTCAGCCATGAAATCAACGTCATAAGGCTAGTAGCAGCATGATGAGTGGATTTAGGTACGACGATTCTAAGTGAAATAAGTCACACAGAAAAAGACACTTATCATAAGATATCACTTATAGAGGGAATGTAAAAACCGCTACCCTTGAACTGAATTACAAAACAGAACAGAGTCACACGTTTAGAAAACACACTATGGCTGCTTAACGGGTAAGGTGAGGTGGGGTGATGCCTAAAACAAGGGTTTCAAATTAGCTCAGAGACCGTTCCATAAACCCAATATGTAATAGACAAGACCTACTCTTTGCTCAGTGATCTGGACTCAAAACCCCCTATTCACCGCCCAAGAATATATCTGACTAGTAAGACTCTTAAAACCTATGTACTGATATCCCTCTGTAAGTGAGTCAAGTGGGTGTAAAGCGGCATAAACACAGCAGTGAAAAGCAGCTAAACCCCTTTATAAAAATCAATCACTTTTAAAAACCCGTGAAACAAAGACAGTGAAAGAGAGAGAAATTCTTACAAAATTCGTTCAAGGGCTGTGATGCCACCTGGATTGACCATATCTAGACCCACAGCTGATTGAGGCATAAGGGTGGACACTCTTGGGGCTGAGAGGTTTGGTGAGGTTGGGTGAGCAAATGCAGACCCTTTAGAGTAATACTGCGTGGTACCCATCCCATGGGTCCCAAATCTCCAGGTTCAAGGGCATCTTCCTACATCGAAAACATGCATGAGAATCCCAGAAGATGGTACATCGTGTGATCGGGAAAGGTTTCTAAAACGCACCTCATTTCTCATCTCCTTGTGCTCGGGTTCGCCATTCCAGCCGCTTTACTAGCAATCTCCCTCCTTGAGAATCAGCACCTTTAACCTCCTGTTCCGTACAGGTTGCAATTTGTCCTGAGGATGAACGGGAAGAGGGGGAACCAATGAGACACTAGCTCTAGGTGTGGGGACAGGCACAGGTCACTCTATTTTCCCATCAGGAAGAAGAATTAACCACAGCCTCAGCCTGCCGCCCGGGACCAGAATAGGGCCTGAAGCAATCCTGCGCTTTTGCGGCCAGCTCCCAAGAAAGCGAGTTGAAAAATGGAGCTCAGGGGCACTGCAATTCACAAACCTGCAGAGTTATAAATGATAACTCTCGTCCACAAATATATTGACGGAAGACAACAGAGAGGATTTGAAAGCAAGGCAGAATTGCAGGAAACAGATTTCAGGAGGTAGATTCGAATCGCCTTTAAAGCACGGGAAAAGCGGCAAAACCTCGACAATGATGCCCTTGGCTAAAAAGGGCGTATGCGTTTTTTCCTGAATATATTCAGGAAAAAACGCATACGCCCTTTTTGGCCAACCAAGCAACCTGGAAAGGCAAATCAGCGCTACAAAGAAGTCTCGCTTCCCATCGGTCAAAAGGGCCATGCTGAATAAAGTGTCAAAACCAGAAATGCAGGACAGGCCATGGAGAAACGGGAGCCTTGCTACGCTGATGGGCGGGATGTAAATTGCCAACAGCCACTCTGCAGAAGTGTACGGTGTGTCCTGAAACATCGAAAAAACTCAGCTTAGAGAGCATAGGGCACTTCCACTCACGGGCGTATAAATTGGGAAAACTAAAAATCAGCAAGACACAGGCACCCCAAAGTTTAGGGCTGCTCTGTTGACAAGAACCTCCACTTCGTTACACCTTAAATATCCCAGGAAAGAGAAAAATGGATAAAGAAGTTGTGGTCCTTTTGTACAATGGAATATCACTCAGCCATGAAATCAACGTCATAAGGCTAGTAGCAGCATGATGAGTGGATTTAGGTACGACGATTCTAAGTGAAATAAGTCACACAGAAAAAGACACTTATCCTAAGATATCACTTATAGAGGGAATGTAAAAACCGCTACCCTTGAACTGAATTACAAAACAGAACAGAGTCACACGTTTAGAAAACACACTATGGCTGCTTAACGGGAAAGGTGAGGTGGGGTGATGCCTAAAACAAGGGTTTCAAATTAGCTCAGAGACCGTTCCATAAACCCAATATGTAATAGACAAGACCTACTCCTTGCTCAGTGATCTGGACTCAAAACCCCCTATTCACCGCCCAAGAATATATCTGACTAGTAAGAATCTTAAAACCTATGTACTGATAGCCCTCTGTAAGTGAGTCAAGTGGGTGTAAAGCGGCATAAACACAGCAGTGAAAAGCAGCTAAACCCCTTTATAAAAATCAATCACTTTTAAAAACCCGTGAAACAAAGACAGTGAAAGAGAGAGAAATTCTTACAAAATTCGTTCAAGGGCTGTGATGCCACCTGGATTGACCATATCTAGACCCACAGCTGATTGAGGCATAAGGGTGGACACTCTTGGGGCTGAGAGGTTTGGTGAGGTTGGGTGAGCAAATGCAGACCCTTTAGAGTAATACTGCGTGGTACCCATCCCATGGGTCCCAAATCTCCAGGTTCAAGGGCATCTTCCTACATCGAAAACATGCATGAGAATCCCAGAAGATGGTACATCGTGTGATCGGGAAAGGTTTCTAAAACGCACCTCATTTCTCATCTCCTTGTGCTCGGGTTCGCCATTCCAGCCGCTTTACTAGCAATCTCCCTCCTTGAGAATCAGCACCTTTAACCTCCTGTTCCGTACAGGTTGCAATTTGTCCTGAGGATGAACGGGAAGAGGGGGAACCAATGAGACACTAGCTCTAGGTGTGGGGACAGGCACAGGTCACTCTATTTTCCCATCAGGAAGAAGAATTAACCACAGCCTCAGCCTGCCGCCCGGGACCAGAATAGGGCCTGAAGCAATCCTGCGCTTTTGCGGCCAGCTCCCAAGAAAGCGAGTTGAAAAATGGAGCTCAGGGGCACTGCAATTCACAAACCTGCAGAGTTATAAATGATAACTCTCGTCCACAAATATATTGACGGAAGACAACAGAGAGGATTTGAAAGCAAGGCAGAATTGCAGGAAACAGATTTCAGGAGGTAGATTCGAATCGCCTTTAAAGCACGGGAAAAGCGGCAAAACCTCGACAATGATGCCCTTGGCCAAAAAGGGCGTATGCGTTTTTTCCTGAATATATTCAGGAAAAAACGCATACGCCCTTTTTGGCCAACCAAGCAACCTGGAAAGGCAAATCAGCGCTACAAAGAAGTCTCGCTTCCCATCGGTCAAAAGGGCCATGCTGAATAAAGTGTCAAAACCAGAAATGCAGGACAGGCCATGGAGAAACGGGAGCCTTGCTACGCTGATGGGCGGGATGTAAATTGCCAACAGCCACTCTGCAGAAGTGTACGGTGTGTCCTGAAACATCGAAAAAACTCAGCTTAGAGAGCATAGGGCACTTCCACTCACGGGCGTATAAATTGGGAAAACTAAAAATCAGCAAGGCACAGGCACCCCAAAGTTTAGGGCTGCTCTGTTGACAAGAACCTCCACTTCGTTACACCTTAAATATCCCAGGAAAGAGAAAAATGGATAAAGAAGTTGTGGTCCTTTTGTACAATGGAATATCACTCAGCCATGAAATCAACGTCATAAGGCTAGTAGCAGCATGATGAGTGGATTTAGGTACGACGATTCTAAGTGAAATAAGTCACACAGAAAAAGACACTTATCATAAGATATCACTTATAGAGGGAATGTAAAAACCGCTACCCTTGAACTGAATTACAAAACAGAACAGAGTCACACGTTTAGAAAACACACTATGGCTGCTTAACGGGAAAGGTGAGGTGGGGTGATGCCTAAAACAAGGGTTTCAAATTAGCTCAGAGACCGTTCCATAAACCCAATATGTAATAGACAAGACCTACTCCTTGCTCAGTGATCTGGACTCAAAACCCCCTATTCACCGCCCAAGAATATATCTGACTAGTAAGAATCTTAAAACCTATGTACTGATAGCCCTCTGTAAGTGAGTCAAGTGGGTGTAAAGCGGCATAAACACAGCAGTGAAAAGCAGCTAAACCCCTTTATAAAAATCAATCACTTTTAAAAACCCGTGAAACAAAGACAGTGAAAGAGAGAGAAATTCTTACAAAATTCGTTCAAGGGCTGTGATGCCACCTGGATTGACCATATCTAGACCCACAGCTGATTGAGGCATAAGGGTGGACACTCTTGGGGCTGAGAGGTTTGGTGAGGTTGGGTGAGCAAATGCAGACCCTTTAGAGTAATACTGCGTGGTACCCATCCCATGGGTCCCAAATCTCCAGGTTCAAGGGCATCTTCCTACATCGAAAACATGCATGAGAATCCCAGAAGATGGTACATCGTGTGATCGGGAAAGGTTTCTAAAACGCACCTCATTTCTCATCTCCTTGTGCTCGGGTTCGCCATTCCAGCCGCTTTACTAGCAATCTCCCTCCTTGAGAATCAGCACCTTTAACCTCCTGTTCCGTACAGGTTGCAATTTGTCCTGAGGATGAACGGGAAGAGGGGGAACCAATGAGACACTAGCTCTAGGTGTGGGGACAGGCACAGGTCACTCTATTTTCCCATCAGGAAGAAGAATTAACCACAGCCTCAGCCTGCCGCCCGGGACCAGAATAGGGCCTGAAGCAATCCTGCGCTTTTGCGGCCAGCTCCCAAGAAAGCGAGTTGAAAAATGGAGCTCAGGGGCACTGCAATTCACAAACCTGCAGAGTTATAAATGATAACTCTCGTCCACAAATATATTGACGGAAGACAACAGAGAGGATTTGAAAGCAAGGCAGAATTGCAGGAAACAGATTTCAGGAGGTAGATTCGAATCGCCTTTAAAGCACGGGAAAAGCGGCAAAACCTCGACAATGATGCCCTTGGCCAAAAAGGGCGTATGCGTTTTTTCCTGAATATATTCAGGAAAAAACGCATACGCCCTTTTTGGCCAACCAAGCAACCTGGAAAGGCAAATCAGCGCTACAAAGAAGTCTCGCTTCCCATCGGTCAAAAGGGCCATGCTGAATAAAGTGTCAAAACCAGAAATGCAGGACAGGCCATGGAGAAACGGGAGCCTTGCTACGCTGATGGGCGGGATGTAAATTGCCAACAGCCACTCTGCAGAAGTGTACGGTGTGTCCTGAAACATCGAAAAAACTCAGCTTAGAGAGCATAGGGCACTTCCACTCACGGGCGTATAAATTGGGAAAACTAAAAATCAGCAAGGCACAGGCACCCCAAAGTTTAGGGCTGCTCTGTTGACAAGAACCTCCACTTCGTTACACCTTAAATATCCCAGGAAAGAGAAAAATGGATAAAGAAGTTGTGGTCCTTTTGTACAATGGAATATCACTCAGCCATGAAATCAACGTCATAAGGCTAGTAGCAGCATGATGAGTGGATTTAGGTACGACGATTCTAAGTGAAATAAGTCACACAGAAAAAGACACTTATCATAAGATATCACTTATAGAGGGAATGTAAAAACCGCTACCCTTGAACTGAATTACAAAACAGAACAGAGTCACACGTTTAGAAAACACACTATGGCTGCTTAACGGGAAAGGTGAGGTGGGGTGATGCCTAAAACAAGGGTTTCAAATTAGCTCAGAGACCGTTCCATAAACCCAATATGTAATAGACAAGACGTACTCCTTGCTCAGTGATCTGGACTCAAAACCCCCTATTCACCGCCCAAGAATATATCTGACTAGTAAGAATCTTAAAACCTATGTACTGATATCCCTCTGTAAGTGAGTCAAGTGGGTGTAAAGCGGCATAAACACAGCAGTGAAAAGCAGCTAAACCCCTTTATAAAAATCAATCACTTTTAAAAACCCGTGAAACAAAGACAGTGAAAGAGAGAGAAATTCTTACAAAATTCGTTCAAGGGCTGTGATGCCACCTGGATTGACCATATCTAGACCCACAGCTGATTGAGGCATAAGGGTGGACACTCTTGGGGCTGAGAGGTTTGGTGAGGTTGGGTGAGCAAATGCAGACCCTTTAGAGTAATACTGCGTGGTACCCATCCCATGGGTCCCAAATCTCCAGGTTCAAGGGCATCTTCCTACATCGAAAACATGCATGAGAATCCCAGAAGATGGTACATCGTGTGATCGGGAAAGGTTTCTAAAACGCACCTCATTTCTCATCTCCTTGTGCTCGGGTTCGCCATTCCAGCCGCTTTACTAGCAATCTCCCTCCTTGAGAATCAGCACCTTTAACCTCCTGTTCCGTACAGGTTGCAATTTGTCCTGAGGATGAACGGGAAGAGGGGGAACCAATGAGACACTAGCTCTAGGTGTGGGGACAGGCACAGGTCACTCTATTTTCCCATCAGGAAGAAGAATTAACCACAGCCTCAGCCTGCCGCCCGGGACCAGAATAGGGCCTGAAGCAATCCTGCGCTTTTGCGGCCAGCTCCCAAGAAAGCGAGTTGAAAAATGGAGCTCAGGGGCACTGCAATTCACAAACCTGCAGAGTTATAAATGATAACTCTCGTCCACAAATATATTGACGGAAGACAACAGAGAGGATTTGAAAGCAAGGCAGAATTGCAGGAAACAGATTTCAGGAGGTAGATTCGAATCGCCTTTAAAGCACGGGAAAAGCGGCAAAACCTCGACAATGATGCCCTTGGCCAAAAAGGGCGTATGCGTTTTTTCCTGAATATATTCAGGAAAAAACGCATACGCCCTTTTTGGCCAACCAAGCAACCTGGAAAGGCAAATCAGCGCTACAAAGAAGTCTCGCTTCCCATCGGTCAAAAGGGCCATGCTGAATAAAGTGTCAAAACCAGAAATGCAGGACAGGCCATGGAGAAACGGGAGCCTTGCTACGCTGATGGGCGGGATGTAAATTGCCAACAGCCACTCTGCAGAAGTGTACGGTGTGTCCTGAAACATCGAAAAAACTCAGCTTAGAGAGCATAGGGCACTTCCACTCACGGGCGTATAAATTGGGAAAACTAAAAATCAGCAAGGCACAGGCACCCCAAAGTTTAGGGCTGCTCTGTTGACAAGAACCTCCACTTCGTTACACCTTAAATATCCCAGGAAAGAGAAAAATGGATAAAGAAGTTGTGGTCCTTTTGTACAATGGAATATCACTCAGCCATGAAATCAACGTCATAAGGCTAGTAGCAGCATGATGAGTGGATTTAGGTACGACGATTCTAAGTGAAATAAGTCACACAGAAAAAGACACTTATCATAAGATATCACTTATAGAGGGAATGTAAAAACCGCTACCCTTGAACTGAATTACAAAACAGAACAGAGTCACACGTTTAGAAAACACACTATGGCTGCTTAACGGGTAAGGTGAGGTGGGGTGATGCCTAAAACAAGGGTTTCAAATTAGCTCAGAGACCGTTCCATAAACCCAATATGTAATAGACAAGACCTACTCTTTGCTCAGTGATCTGGACTCAAAACCCCCTATTCACCGCCCAAGAATATATCTGACTAGTAAGACTCTTAAAACCTATGTACTGATATCCCTCTGTAAGTGAGTCAAGTGGGTGTAAAGCGGCATAAACACAGCAGTGAAAAGCAGCTAAACCCCTTTATAAAAATCAATCACTTTTAAAAACCCGTGAAACAAAGACAGTGAAAGAGAGAGAAATTCTTACAAAATTCGTTCAAGGGCTGTGATGCCACCTGGATTGACCATATCTAGACCCACAGCTGATTGAGGCATAAGGGTGGACACTCTTGGGGCTGAGAGGTTTGGTGAGGTTGGGTGAGCAAATGCAGACCCTTTAGAGTAATACTGCGTGGTACCCATCCCATGGGTCCCAAATCTCCAGGTTCAAGGGCATCTTCCTACATCGAAAACATGCATGAGAATCCCAGAAGATGGTACATCGTGTGATCGGGAAAGGTTTCTAAAACGCACCTCATTTCTCATCTCCTTGTGCTCGGGTTCGCCATTCCAGCCGCTTTACTAGCAATCTCCCTCCTTGAGAATCAGCACCTTTAACCTCCTGTTCCGTACAGGTTGCAATTTGTCCTGAGGATGAACGGGAAGAGGGGGAACCAATGAGACACTAGCTCTAGGTGTGGGGACAGGCACAGGTCACTCTATTTTCCCATCAGGAAGAAGAATTAACCACAGCCTCAGCCTGCCGCCCGGGACCAGAATAGGGCCTGAAGCAATCCTGCGCTTTTGCGGCCAGCTCCCAAGAAAGCGAGTTGAAAAATGGAGCTCAGGGGCACTGCAATTCACAAACCTGCAGAGTTATAAATGATAACTCTCGTCCACAAATATATTGACGGAAGACAACAGAGAGGATTTGAAAGCAAGGCAGAATTGCAGGAAACAGATTTCAGGAGGTAGATTCGAATCGCCTTTAAAGCACGGGAAAAGCGGCAAAACCTCGACAATGATGCCCTTGGCTAAAAAGGGCGTATGCGTTTTTTCCTGAATATATTCAGGAAAAAACGCATACGCCCTTTTTGGCCAACCAAGCAACCTGGAAAGGCAAATCAGCGCTACAAAGAAGTCTCGCTTCCCATCGGTCAAAAGGGCCATGCTGAATAAAGTGTCAAAACCAGAAATGCAGGACAGGCCATGGAGAAACGGGAGCCTTGCTACGCTGATGGGCGGGATGTAAATTGCCAACAGCCACTCTGCAGAAGTGTACGGTGTGTCCTGAAACATCGAAAAAACTCAGCTTAGAGAGCATAGGGCACTTCCACTCACGGGCGTATAAATTGGGAAAACTAAAAATCAGCAAGACACAGGCACCCCAAAGTTTAGGGCTGCTCTGTTGACAAGAACCTCCACTTCGTTACACCTTAAATATCCCAGGAAAGAGAAAAATGGATAAAGAAGTTGTGGTCCTTTTGTACAATGGAATATCACTCAGCCATGAAATCAACGTCATAAGGCTAGTAGCAGCATGATGAGTGGATTTAGGTACGACGATTCTAAGTGAAATAAGTCACACAGAAAAAGACACTTATCCTAAGATATCACTTATAGAGGGAATGTAAAAACCGCTACCCTTGAACTGAATTACAAAACAGAACAGAGTCACACGTTTAGAAAACACACTATGGCTGCTTAACGGGAAAGGTGAGGTGGGGTGATGCCTAAAACAAGGGTTTCAAATTAGCTCAGAGACCGTTCCATAAACCCAATATGTAATAGACAAGACCTACTCCTTGCTCAGTGATCTGGACTCAAAACCCCCTATTCACCGCCCAAGAATATATCTGACTAGTAAGAATCTTAAAACCTATGTACTGATAGCCCTCTGTAAGTGAGTCAAGTGGGTGTAAAGCGGCATAAACACAGCAGTGAAAAGCAGCTAAACCCCTTTATAAAAATCAATCACTTTTAAAAACCCGTGAAACAAAGACAGTGAAAGAGAGAGAAATTCTTACAAAATTCGTTCAAGGGCTGTGATGCCACCTGGATTGACCATATCTAGACCCACAGCTGATTGAGGCATAAGGGTGGACACTCTTGGGGCTGAGAGGTTTGGTGAGGTTGGGTGAGCAAATGCAGACCCTTTAGAGTAATACTGCGTGGTACCCATCCCATGGGTCCCAAATCTCCAGGTTCAAGGGCATCTTCCTACATCGAAAACATGCATGAGAATCCCAGAAGATGGTACATCGTGTGATCGGGAAAGGTTTCTAAAACGCACCTCATTTCTCATCTCCTTGTGCTCGGGTTCGCCATTCCAGCCGCTTTACTAGCAATCTCCCTCCTTGAGAATCAGCACCTTTAACCTCCTGTTCCGTACAGGTTGCAATTTGTCCTGAGGATGAACGGGAAGAGGGGGAACCAATGAGACACTAGCTCTAGGTGTGGGGACAGGCACAGGTCACTCTATTTTCCCATCAGGAAGAAGAATTAACCACAGCCTCAGCCTGCCGCCCGGGACCAGAATAGGGCCTGAAGCAATCCTGCGCTTTTGCGGCCAGCTCCCAAGAAAGCGAGTTGAAAAATGGAGCTCAGGGGCACTGCAATTCACAAACCTGCAGAGTTATAAATGATAACTCTCGTCCACAAATATATTGACGGAAGACAACAGAGAGGATTTGAAAGCAAGGCAGAATTGCAGGAAACAGATTTCAGGAGGTAGATTCGAATCGCCTTTAAAGCACGGGAAAAGCGGCAAAACCTCGACAATGATGCCCTTGGCCAAAAAGGGCGTATGCGTTTTTTCCTGAATATATTCAGGAAAAAACGCATACGCCCTTTTTGGCCAACCAAGCAACCTGGAAAGGCAAATCAGCGCTACAAAGAAGTCTCGCTTCCCATCGGTCAAAAGGGCCATGCTGAATAAAGTGTCAAAACCAGAAATGCAGGACAGGCCATGGAGAAACGGGAGCCTTGCTACGCTGATGGGCGGGATGTAAATTGCCAACAGCCACTCTGCAGAAGTGTACGGTGTGTCCTGAAACATCGAAAAAACTCAGCTTAGAGAGCATAGGGCACTTCCACTCACGGGCGTATAAATTGGGAAAACTAAAAATCAGCAAGGCACAGGCACCCCAAAGTTTAGGGCTGCTCTGTTGACAAGAACCTCCACTTCGTTACACCTTAAATATCCCAGGAAAGAGAAAAATGGATAAAGAAGTTGTGGTCCTTTTGTACAATGGAATATCACTCAGCCATGAAATCAACGTCATAAGGCTAGTAGCAGCATGATGAGTGGATTTAGGTACGACGATTCTAAGTGAAATAAGTCACACAGAAAAAGACACTTATCCTAAGATATCACTTATAGAGGGAATGTAAAAACCGCTACCCTTGAACTGAATTACAAAACAGAACAGAGTCACACGTTTAGAAAACACACTATGGCTGCTTAACGGGAAAGGTGAGGTGGGGTGATGCCTAAAACAAGGGTTTCAAATTAGCTCAGAGACCGTTCCATAAACCCAATATGTAATAGACAAGACCTACTCCTTGCTCAGTGATCTGGACTCAAAACCCCCTATTCACCGCCCAAGAATATATCTATCTGACTAGTAAGAATCTTAAAACCTATGTACTGATATCCCTCTGTAAGTGAGTCAAGTGGGTGTAAAGCGGCATAAACACAGCAGTGAAAAGCAGCTAAACCCCTTTATAAAAATCAATCACTTTTAAAAACCCGTGAAACAAAGACAGTGAAAGAGAGAGAAATTCTTACAAAATTCGTTCAAGGGCTGTGATGCCACCTGGATTGACCATATCTAGACCCACAGCTGATTGAGGCATAAGGGTGGACACTCTTGGGGCTGAGAGGTTTGGTGAGGTTGGGTGAGCAAATGCAGACCCTTTAGAGTAATACTGCGTGGTACCCATCCCATGGGTCCCAAATCTCCAGGTTCAAGGGCATCTTCCTACATCGAAAACATGCATGAGAATCCCAGAAGATGGTACATCGTGTGATCGGGAAAGGTTTCTAAAACGCACCTCATTTCTCATCTCCTTGTGCTCGGGTTCGCCATTCCAGCCGCTTTACTAGCAATCTCCCTCCTTGAGAATCAGCACCTTTAACCTCCTGTTCCGTACAGGTTGCAATTTGTCCTGAGGATGAACGGGAAGAGGGGGAACCAATGAGACACTAGCTCTAGGTGTGGGGACAGGCACAGGTCACTCTATTTTCCCATCAGGAAGAAGAATTAACCACAGCCTCAGCCTGCCGCCCGGGACCAGAATAGGGCCTGAAGCAATCCTGCGCTTTTGCGGCCAGCTCCCAAGAAAGCGAGTTGAAAAATGGAGCTCAGGGGCACTGCAATTCACAAACCTGCAGAGTTATAAATGATAACTCTCGTCCACAAATATATTGACGGAAGACAACAGAGAGGATTTGAAAGCAAGGCAGAATTGCAGGAAACAGATTTCAGGAGGTAGATTCGAATCGCCTTTAAAGCACGGGAAAAGCGGCAAAACCTCGACAATGATGCCCTTGGCCAAAAAGGGCGTATGCGTTTTTTCCTGAATATATTCAGGAAAAAACGCATACGCCCTTTTTGGCCAACCAAGCAACCTGGAAAGGCAAATCAGCGCTACAAAGAAGTCTCGCTTCCCATCGGTCAAAAGGGCCATGCTGAATAAAGTGTCAAAACCAGAAATGCAGGACAGGCCATGGAGAAACGGGAGCCTTGCTACGCTGATGGGCGGGATGTAAATTGCCAACAGCCACTCTGCAGAAGTGTACGGTGTGTCCTGAAACATCGAAAAAACTCAGCTTAGAGAGCATAGGGCACTTCCACTCACGGGCGTATAAATTGGGAAAACTAAAAATCAGCAAGGCACAGGCACCCCAAAGTTTAGGGCTGCTCTGTTGACAAGAACCTCCACTTCGTTACACCTTAAATATCCCAGGAAAGAGAAAAATGGATAAAGAAGTTGTGGTCCTTTTGTACAATGGAATATCACTCAGCCATGAAATCAACGTCATAAGGCTAGTAGCAGCATGATGAGTGGATTTAGGTACGACGATTCTAAGTGAAATAAGTCACACAGAAAAAGACACTTATCCTAAGATATCACTTATAGAGGGAATGTAAAAACCGCTACCCTTGAACTGAATTACAAAACAGAACAGAGTCACACGTTTAGAAAACACACTATGGCTGCTTAACGGGAAAGGTGAGGTGGGGTGATGCCTAAAACAAGGGTTTCAAATTAGCTCAGAGACCGTTCCATAAACCCAATATGTAATAGACAAGACGTACTCCTTGCTCAGTGATCTGGACTCAAAACCCCCTATTCACCGCCCAAGAATATATCTGACTAGTAAGAATCTTAAAACCTATGTACTGATATCCCTCTGTAAGTGAGTCAAGTGGGTGTAAAGCGGCATAAACACAGCAGTGAAAAGCAGCTAAACCCCTTTATAAAAATCAATCACTTTTAAAAACCCGTGAAACAAAGACAGTGAAAGAGAGAGAAATTCTTACAAAATTCGTTCAAGGGCTGTGATGCCACCTGGATTGACCATATCTAGACCCACAGCTGATTGAGGCATAAGGGTGGACACTCTTGGGGCTGAGAGGTTTGGTGAGGTTGGGTGAGCAAATGCAGACCCTTTAGAGTAATACTGCGTGGTACCCATCCCATGGGTCCCAAATCTCCAGGTTCAAGGGCATCTTCCTACATCGAAAACATGCATGAGAATCCCAGAAGATGGTACATCGTGTGATCGGGAAAGGTTTCTAAAACGCACCTCATTTCTCATCTCCTTGTGCTCGGGTTCGCCATTCCAGCCGCTTTACTAGCAATCTCCCTCCTTGAGAATCAGCACCTTTAACCTCCTGTTCCGTACAGGTTGCATTTTGTCCTGAGGATGAACGGGAAGAGGGGGAACCAATGAGACACTAGCTCTAGGTGTGGGGACAGGCACAGGTCACTCTATTTTCCCATCAGGAAGAAGAATTAACCACAGCCTCAGCCCTGCCGCCCGGGACCAGAATAGGGCCTGAAGCAATCCTGCGCTTTTGCGGCCAGCTCCCAAGAAAGCGAGTTGAAAAATGGAGCTCAGGGGCACTGCAATTCACAAACCTGCAGAGTTATAAATGATAACTCTCGTCCACAAATATATTGACGGAAGACAACAGAGAGGATTTGAAAGCAAGGCAGAATTGCAGGAAACAGATTTCAGGAGGTAGATTCGAATCGCCTTTAAAGCACGGGAAAAGCGGCAAAACCTCGACAATGATGCCCTTGGCCAAAAAGGGCGTATGTCGTTTTTTCCTGAATATATTCAGGAAAAACGCATACGCCCTTTTTGGCCAACCAAGCAACCTGGAAAGGCCAATCAGCGCTACAAAGAAGTCTCGCTTCCCATCGGTCAAAAGGGCCATGCTGAATAAAGTGTCAAAACCAGAAATGCAGGACAGGCCATGGAGAAACGGGAGCCTTGCTACGCTGATGGGCGGGATGTAAATTGCCAACAGCCACTCTGCAGAAGTGTACGGTGTGTCCTGAAACATCGAAAAAACTCAGCTTAGAGAGCATAGGGCACTTCCACTCACGGGCGTATAAATTGGGAAAACTAAAAATCAGCAAGGCACAGGCACCCCAAAGTTTAGGGCTGCTCTGTTGACAAGAACCTCCACTTCGTTACACTTAAATATCCCAGGAAAAGAGAAAATGGATAAAGAAGTTGTGGTCCTTTTGTACAATGGAATATCACTCAGCCATGAAATCAACGTCATAAGGCTAGTAGCAGCATGATGAGTGGATTTAGGTACGACGATTCTAAGTGAAATAAGTCACACAGAAAAAGACACTTATCATAAGATATCACTTATAGAGGGAATGTAAAAACCGCTACCCTTGAACTGAATTACAAAACAGAACAGAGTCACACGTTTAGAAAACACACTATGGCTGCTTAACGGGTAAGGTGAGGTGGGGTGATGCCTAAAACAAGGGTTTCAAATTAGCTCAGAGACCGTTCCATAAACCCAATATGTAATAGACAAGACCTACTCTTTGCTCAGTGATCTGGACTCAAAACCCCCTATTCACCGCCCAAGAATATATCTGACTAGTAAGACTCTTAAAACCTATTGTACTGATATCCCTCTGTAAGTGAGTCAAGTGGGTGTAAAGCGGCATAAACACAGCAGTGAAAAGCAGCTAAACCCCTTTATAAAAATCAATCACTTTTAAAAACCCGTGAAACAAAGACAGTGGAAAGAGAGAGAAATTCTTACAAAATTCGTTCAAGGGCTGTGATGCCACCTGGATTGACCATATCTAGACCCACAGCTGATTGAGGCATAAGGGTGGACACTCTTGGGGCTGAGAGGTTTTGGTGAGGTTGGGTGAGCAAATGCAGACCCTTTAGAGTAATACTGCGTGGTACCCATCCCATGGGTCCCAAATCTCCAGGTTCAAGGGCATCTTCCTACATCGAAAACATGCATGAGAATCCCAGAAGATGGTACATCGTGTGATCGGGAAAGGTTTCTAAAACGCACTCTCATTTCTCATCTCCTTGTGCTCGGGTTCGCCATTCCAGCCGCTTTACTAGCAATCTCCCTCCTTGAGAGATCAGCACCTTTAACCTCCTGTTCCGTACAGGTTGCAATTTGTCCTGAGGATGAACGGGAAGAGGGGAACCAATGAGACACTAGCTCTAGGTGTGGGGACAGCACAGGTCACTCTATTTTCCCATCAGGAAGAAAGAATTAACCACAGCCTCAGCCTGCCGCCCGGGACCAGAATAGGGCCTGAAGCAATCCTGCGCTTTTGCGGCCAGCTCCCAAGAAAGCGAGTTGAAAAATGGAGCTCAGGGGCACTGCAATTCACAAACCTGCAGAGTTATAAATGATAACTCTCGTCCACAAATATATTGACGGAAGACAACAGAGAGGATTTGAAAGCAAGGCAGAATTGCAGGAAACAGATTTCAGGAGGTAGATTCGAATCGCCTTTAAAGCACGGGAAAAGCGGCAAAACCTCGACAATGATGCCCTTGGCTAAAAAGGGCGTATGCGTTTTTTCCTGAATATATTCAGGAAAAAACGCATACGCCCTTTTTGGCCAACCAAGCAACCTGGAAAGGCAAATCAGCGCTACAAAGAAGTCTCGCTTCCCATCGGTCAAAAGGGCCATGCTGATTAAAGTGTCAAAACCAGAAATGCAGGACAGGCCATGGAGAAACGGGAGCCTTGCTACGCTGATGGGCGGGGATGTAAATTGCCAACAGCCACTCTGCAGAAGTGTACGGTGTGTCCTGAAACATCGAAAAAACTCAGCTTAGAGAGCATAGGGCACTTCCACTCACGGGCGTATAAATTGGGAAAACTAAAAATCAGCAAGACACAGGCACCCCAAAGTTTAGGGCTGCTCTGTTGACAAGAACCTCCACTTCGTTACACCTTAAATATCCCAGGAAAGAGAAAAATGGATAAAGAAGTTGTGGTCCTTTTGTACAATGGAATATCACTCAGCCATGAAATCAACGTCATAAGGCTAGTAGCAGCATGATGAGTGGATTTAGGTACGACGATTCTAAGTGAAATAAGTCACACAGAAAAAGACACTTATCCTAAGATATCACTTATAGAGGGAATGTAAAAACCGCTACCCTTGAACTGAATTACAAAACAGAACAGAGTCACACGTTTAGAAAACACACTATGGCTGCTTAACGGGAAAGGTGAGGTGGGGTGATGCCTAAAACAAGGGTTTCAAATTAGCTCAGAGACCGTTCCATAAACCCAATATGTAATAGACAAGACCTACTCCTTGCTCAGTGATCTGGACTCAAAACCCCCTATTCACCGCCCAAGAATATATCTGACTAGTAAGAATCTTAAAACCTATGTACTGATAGCCCTCTGTAAGTGAGTCAAGTGGGTGTAAAGCGGCATAAACACAGCAGTGAAAAGCAGCTAAACCCCTTTATAAAAATCAATCACTTTTAAAACCCGTGAAACAAAGACAGTGAAAGAGAGAGAAATTCTTACAAAATTCGTTCAAGGGCTGTGATGCCACCTGGATTGACCATATCTAGACCCACAGCTGATTGAGGCATAAGGGTGGACACTCTTGGGCTGAGAGGTTTGGTGAGTTGGGTGAGCAAATGCAGACCCTTTAGAGTAATACTGCGTGGTACCCATCCCATGGGTCCCAAATCTCCAGGTTCAAGGGCATCTTCCTACATCGAAAACATGCATGAGAATCCCAGAAGATGGTACATCGTGTGATCGGGAAAGGTTTCTAAAACGCACCTCATTTCTCATCTCCTTGTGCTCGGGTTCGCCATTCCAGCCGCTTTACTAGCAATCTCCTCCTTGAGAATCAGCACCTTTAACCTCCTGTTCCGTACAGGTTGCAATTTGTCCTGAGGATGAACGGGAAGAGGGGAACCAATGAGACACTAGCTCTAGGTGTGGGGACAGCACAGGTCACTCTATTTTCCCCATCAGGAAGAAGAATTAACCACAGCCTCAGCCTGCCGCCCGGGACCAGAAATAGGGCCTGAAGCAATCCTGCGCTTTTGCGGCCAGCTCCCAAGAAAGCGAGTTGAAAAATGGAGCTCAGGGGCACTGCAATTCACAAACCTGCAGAGTTATAAATGATAACTCTCGTCCACAAATATATTGACGGAAGACAACAGAGAGGATTTGAAAGCAAGGCAGAATTGCAGGAAACAGATTTCAGGAGGTAGATTCGAATCGCCTTTAAAGCACGGGAAAAGCGGCAAAACCTCGACAATGATGCCCTTGGCCAAAAAGGGCGTATGCGTTTTTTCCTGAATATATTCAGGAAAAAACGCATACGCCCTTTTTGGCCAACCAAGCAACCTGAAAGGCAAATCAGCGCTACAAAGAAGTCTCGCTTCCCATCGGTCAAAAGGGGCCATGCTGAATAAAGTGTCAAAACCAGAAATGCAGGACAGGCCATGGAGAAACGGGAGCCTTGCCTACGCTGATGGGCGGGATGTAAATTGCCAACAGCCACTCTGCAGAAGTGTACGGTGTGTCCTGAAACATCGAA
>NW_028121601.1:0-18554 GCF_965194805.1 Balaenoptera borealis
CAAAGCATTACTAAACTTGCATTTACATAAGTATCTACATATTAATCACACATTAATGCATTCACAATTGTATTATGATTTATTGCTAATTTTGGAGCTGTCTTATATACCACCCTCTTGGAAATCACTTTAATATTTGCACTTAGGACTTGAAAGAGAATGGATAAATAAAAACCTGAAGAATATGCAAATACAATTTATATATTTCTCATAAAATTAGGTGATTATCTAACCTTTATCCAGAAAAAAAGAAGAGCCCAGATACTCTGCAGGCATGATCCTCGAGAATGTGTGGTCTTCCAGCAGGAAAACATGCAGTAATCCATGTGGCAGGGCAGAGTTTACCTGTGACCAGCTGGGGTTAGTGACCTATGCATTCCTTACATGCAACATATCAGGAGTGGAAAAAGGGAATTTGTCCGTTGTGGCAATAAGTATAATGAAGATTTGTAGCAGGTCATGCTCATATGTTCAACACAGGTACAATCAAAAGTTTGCTCAATTCTGGTAGATCTAAGTCTGTATCTGTTACCTTGTCTTTAACGAGGAAATGTCAGAACTGACTTACCAAAAAAAAAGTGTTTTGTTTGTTTGTTTGTTTTAATTAGAGTCACGGTGAGTAAGGCAGAGTTCAGAACAGCTAATGTGACTTAGTGATTCTCTCATCAGGAAATACAGTTTCTACTTCCCTGTTTATTCTCCACATCCTGTAGTAAGTCAAGTTTCAATGAAAGATAAATCTACAGCGTGAAAAGAAAAGAAAACTTACAGGTGTTGATAGGGTCATTTTGACAGGTTTTACCACGTATGTCAGTGTTTCTGGGGATGGACACAAGCCAGAGCTCCCTACTCTGACATTTTCACTGATGTCATTCCCCTTGATCCTCAATTTGAAAGTGGATAAAAATGCTTTCTATGCTTTCTTCTTTAAGAAATTAAATAAAGAATGTTTTCTAGACATGATCCTCTAATGATCTGCAGTCAGTGGTCATCAACAGACGAAAAGCACAGAATCTCATCCCCACAGAAGGGTGACATTCAGTCAGGTAAGAAAATTCTCCCCGAAATCAGAGCTTCATCTTTAACATGCAATCAAAGGCTTTCACAGGTTCTTCATCACTCTGCACTCAGCCCTACCATATGGGATTGGCTCTGAGAATCTCACATCAGATGACTGACAAACATGTCATAGTACACTGATCTGGTACCAGATCCTGCCTCTCTTAATGATCTCCCACAGGGACATTGGAATATTCTAGGATATTTCCTGGAGCCCTCTATTCTACACAGGTACACTTCCAAGTAGAAACAGAAGCTTGGATTCTCACTGGGACCCCTGCTCTGTCCAACCAACCTCTCTAGAAATATGATGTTCTAATCTCTCCTGATTAGAACATTTCAAGGTCTCTCCCTGTGCTAATTTAGTAAAGGTAAAAGAGAAACAAGAAAGAGCAAACTATGCAGGGAGCAATATATAAGATTCCTTTACTTAACGTATTTATCTGATATACCCAAATACTGAGAAATATAGATTCATTTCATAATGTTCAAGAAAAGAGGAGGAGGAACCTCCATGCCAACAGTATATATAAAATGGAATCAATATTGCATAAGCTCCAGCTTAAGCTTAGCTACGAGGTACTAACCCTTCTCATAAAGAAGCAATAGTTCTCCATCATTTGAAGCACACTGAGGACTCAGACAGCTGGACACTGAAGGTGTAGCCTCCTCACTCGAATTCTGTACCTGCATCACAGAGCAGTGAAATATTCCCAAAGAATTATTAAGGATGAGGGGGGGGGGAGGCGAAATAAAAAAGATGAATCCATCGTCTGTCCTACCGTCTGTTCTGTCGGATATTACCACCATCTTGGCCCAATATGACCTTCCCACTTTTCTCTGGGTCTCCCTACTTTCCACCTCCATCCTCTCATTATATCTTACCTACACTTGGGAATGACTCTAGTTTTTCCACTTATCTTTATCAACAAGTAATCCAAATAGCAACTGTGTATATAACTCCTTAGAAACCTCAGGTCTGACTCAGTAATAATACATGACCTTCAAAGTCCAAAGTTTTCCTAATTCCCTTCATTATTATTTTTTTCTAATTTCCATGTACTTACACTCTTAAGACCTCCACTGTTCTCAGGTTCGTCTTCCCTGCAAAATCTGTCAACCTAGACATAGACTTAAGTACCACCCTCTAATTATCTCCTAGGGAATCCAGTTTTTAAAAAAGCCTCAGCAAGCCTTATGGACTTTATTAAAGACTCTTTAAGATAACCCATGGGAGATAGCAGCACACCCACAGATATCTACCTAATACACCCTCAGAGTAATTTTTTTTTTCTCTTTTATAAAGTCTCTTCTGGCCAATGAAGACTCTCAGCTCTTCTTCTTCAACATATGCAGTGTCTCACCCTTCTGATTACTCTCTGCTCTATCCCAGGTCCACTCCCTTTCCTGATATTACATTCTTTCCCAATTTTGTATGTTGGTAAAATCAAATAACATAAAATATAACATGTTAGTTATTATAAAGTGCACCGTTCAGTGATATTAAATGCATTCATATTATTGGGCGATCAACATCACCATTTATCTTTCTAATTCTTTTCTACGTTTTAAAACTGTAACTCTATATCCTTTAAATATAACTTTCCTTTTTGTTCCATAACCACCTGAAAAGCGTCATTGCCCTCCCAATTTCTATGGTTTTGACTACACTAAGTACCCCCATATAATTGAAATAAGTAGTTGTATTGTTATGACTCACTAAAAGTCACAAAAATGGCATTTTTGGTAGCTAAATTTCCTCAAGATTCATCCATGTTGTAGCATATTCCTAGATCTTTTCCTTTTTAACACTGAATAATATTGTATTATATGGGTATACCACACTTTGCTTATCCAGGAACTAGTGGATGAACACTTAGGTTGCTTTCATATTTTAGCTACTGTGATTATTACTGCTCTAAACACTGGAGTACAAATATTTCTTTAAGACCCTGATTTCAATACCTTTGGGTATACCTCATAGTAAAATTCCTGGATCATGTAGTAAGTCTATTTTTCAATATCTGAAAAATTGCCATACTCTTTTGCAAAGCAGCTGTATCATTCTGCATTCCCTCTGACATAGCACAATGGTTCCAACTCCCTCACATCCTCACCAATAGTTGTTTTCTGCTTGTGTATGTGTGTGTGTGCTTGTGTGTATATGCATGCACACAAATATATAAACATGCATTTAGTGATATGGAGCATCTATTCAAGTGCTTAGTCATTTGTACATCTTTGTGAAGAACCATCTATTCAAGTCTTTTATCCATTTTTGAATCAGGGTGTTTGCTTTTTGTTCAGTTGTAGGAGTTCTCTGTATATTCTGAATAGAAATCTCTTGTCAGATAGATGGCTCTGAAATATTTTCTCCCATCTTGTGGGTTGCCATTTTATTCTGTTTACATTTCTTTGATACACATTTTTTTTTAACTTATGTACTGAAAATTGTTTATTTTTTTGTTAGCTGTACCTTTGTTGTTCCTTCGTTTCATATGGAGGAAAACACTGCCAAATCCAATATCATGAAGCTCTTGTCCTCTATCTTCTTCTAAGACTTTTTATATTATTAGGTCTTATATTTAGTTTCTTGATACGTTTTCATTAATTTTTGCATATGATGTTAGGTAAGGGTCCATCCTCTTTCTTTTGCATGTTGCCCACAAGACTTCTCAGCACCATGTGTTGAAAATACTATCCTTTCTACTTTGAAAAGTCTTGGCAACTTGTCAAAAATCATTTGGCCATATATCAGGGTTTACTTCTGGGTGTTGTATTCTATTCTATTCTATTGGTCTTGAATAAGGGAGAAAATAGTATAACCTATCCAGGTTGATGAAGAACATAAAGAAAGACCAGGACTGAGAATTAGGAGGGCAATATAAAACAGCAGGGAGTAAAAGACAGTGTGAGAGAAGATCTTGTATTTGCGAGTTCATGGAAATAGGATCATGCTAAAACCACTAAACGCCTGCCTTTGAACAATACGGTAAATGTGCCAGCAAGAAACATAACACTTACCCATCTCTGGGAAATATAGTATGGGCATAAAGATAAACTACACACAAATATATTAAAAAGGGAAGGGTTTTCATGGTGTGAGAATATTGTGGCATTTGAAATACAATTTACTTCTGTTCTACCATTGTCTCTAAAATTTATCAAAGTGTATATACAAGCAATTCCAATTCTGGTAATGTGCTTGACAGGTTTATATATGAACTTCAGTAGAGCAGTAAATGTACATTCATAGTAGGACTGTTCCCTAAACCAAAAAACAAAACACAAAAACTGCAAAGACTAGAGTTCACTTTGTCAACACACATACAGATGCAATGATGGTTAACGGTCCGAAAACAGAAGGTGAGCATGGGTGCAAGAGGTTAATCCCCAGGCTGGGGTGGGGTGCAGAGTTTGAGGGTAACACAAGTAGAAAAGGCTTTTGTCCTATCCTTGATTTTTGAGGTATGGAAATTCACAGGTCACTACCTTCATTTCAAACTGAATGAATGCACTATTCAATTTTTTTAGACAGGCGAAGTAAACATGAGTGATAATAAATTTCAAACTGTCGCTAATCAAATAAGATACTAAGAAAACTTAAATAATATGATTTAGGAATGAAGTAGAGAGATTGTCCAACATGGTAGCATTCAAAGACCCAGAGCTTGATGCCTCTCATGGGCACACCAAAGTCACAACTGTTTACAGAACAGCAATTGATGAAAAAGGCCGGGACCTACCATAAAAGATGTTTTACAGCTAAAGATATAAGGAAGGCACCTCGACAAGACAGAAAGGAAGGGCAAAATCTCAATAGAGTCAAGACCCATACCACCAAGTGGGTGGCCCACAAATGGGAGGATAATTACAATTTCAGAGGTGCTCCCAGGTAGCAAGGGGTATGAAGCCAACATCAGGCTCCCAAGCCCAGGGATCCTGTTGTGGAAAGAAGAGCTCCTAGAAAGTTGGGCTTTGAAGACCAGTAGTGCTTATTTTCCAGAGAGCCAGAGGGATGTGGGAAATAGAGATTCCACTCTTAAAAGATGCTCACAAAATCCCACATGATCTGAGAATCAGAACAGAAGCAGTCATTTGAAAGGATCCCGGGTCACACCTACCTCCTGATCTTGGAGAGTCTCCCAGAGAGGCAAGAGGCAACTACAGCACAGCCTCAGGGACAGAGACACTGGCAGCAGCCATTCGGGGGAGCTCCTTCTACCTCGTGGACGCTGGTACCAGCAAGCATAATTTCAGAATCCTCCCTGTAGCTTATCAGCCTCAGGACCGAGCCCCACCCATTTCCACCAGACTACAGACGCAAGTACTAGGATGCTGCAGGCCAAGCAACTAACTGAGCAGGGGCATAGCCCCATCCACCAGCAAACAGGCTGCCTTCAGATCCTCTCAGTGCACAGCTGCCCCTGGACATGGGTCCAGCCACCAAAAGCCCCAGGACCAGCCTCCACACCTCAGTGGACAGGCACCAGCCCCAGAGTCCCTGGCCCCTCTGACAAGTGAGCCTGCTCTGGCCTTGGAGTCAGCCTCACCATCGGCAGGTGGTAACTGCACAGGGACTGGATGGAGCTTGGACCTACCCAACAGCAAACCTGCTTTAGCAGTGGGATCAGCCTCATACACCAACAGGCACACACCAGCTCCAGGAATACCACAGCCCAGCAGCCTGTGTAACCAGGCCACTTAATTGCAGGCCAGAAGCAGCCATGGACTCAGCTGGGTCCTGACCCTGCCCATCAGAATGCCAACACAAGATTAGGGATACCCCCGGCCCTGCAGAGAGCTGTGTCAGGAACAGTGATCCAACACCAACTCTGTGGCTCCTGGGCCCTGCAGCCAGAACGCAGAACCTGTCTCTTCCTCCCAGTAGCCAGCATAGCCCCAGAACCAGTGACTGGGCACTAGCCCTGATATCACCTGGACTGCAATTCTACCCATAAGTGAACCAGCACCAGATTTGGTGTCCCCCAGAGTTGTGCAGCCAGCTGCCTTATGATTTAGTCTCACCAAGCAGCACAGACAGCCTCCATACAAGGCAGAGCCTGGCAAACAAGCAGTCTGGGGGCAGCCAAGCCTACCAGACTACCCACAGTAGTCAGCCCGCCACAGCAGAAGAGCCCAAGCAGCCCACATAGGGGGTACACCTAGAATATATAGCTCTAGTGACCAGGGGAGAGGGGGCTGCTGGGACCCATAGGACAGCTCCTACAAAAGGCCACTTCCCCAAGGTCAGGAAATGTAACGAACCTACTACACACATAGCAATAAAAACAGGAAGTTAAGAAAAATGAGGTGACACAGAAACACGATCCAAATGAAGGACCAAGATAAGAATTCAGAAGAAGATCTAAGTGAAGTGGAGATAGCCAATCTCCTCAACAAAGGGTTCAAGGTAATGACTGTAAAGATGATCAAAGAACTCAGGAGAAGAATGGACGACCAGAGCAAGAAGTTAGAATTTTTTTTTAAAAAGAGTTAGACCATTAAAGAACAACAAAACAGAGATGAGGAATACAATAACCAAAATGAAAAATACATTAAAGGAAACTACTGTAGACTAAATGATACAGAGGAATGAATCAGAAAACTGAAGGACAGAGTACTGGCAATCACTGAAGATGAACGGTAAAACAATAGATTAAAATGAAATGAGGAAAGTTGAACAGACTTGTGAAACAACATCAAGTGTACTAATATTTGCATTATACTGGTCCCAGAAGCAAAAAAGGAAAGACAAAGCAGTGTAGAACATACCTGAAGACATAAGAGTTGAAAACTTCCCTAACCTGGGAAAGAAAACAGACATCCAAGTCCAATAAACACAGTAAGGCCAAAACAGGATCAACCCAAAGAGGACCACACCAAGACTCATTGTAATTAAAATGGAAAAAAAAATAAAGATAAAAAGACACTATTAAAAGGAGCAAAGGAAAAGCAACAAGTTACAAACATGGGAAATTGCATAAAGTTATCTGCTGACTTTTCAGGATAACCTCTGCATGCCAGAAGGGAGTGGCATGGTATATTTAAAGTCATGAAAGGGAAAAGCCTATAAGCAAAAATACTCTACCCAGCAAGGCTCTCCTTCAGATTTGATGGTGAGATCTAAAGTTTTACAGAGAAGCAAAACTAAAAGAGCTCAACATCGCCAAACCAGCTTTATGAGAAATCTTAAAGGGGCTTTTCTAAGTGAAAAAGAAAAGGTCACGATTGAAACATAAAAATTAGGAAAGGAAACCTACTAAATGAAAAACCTCATTGGTTAAGGCAAATATTCAACAAAGGTAGTAAATCAACCATGGACACAGCTAATAGGAAGGATGAAAAAAAAACAGTAATAAAATCATCTATATTCACAATAAGAAGTTAAGGGACACACAAAACAAGTAGATGTAAAATATAAGGTCAAATTCAGTAACTGTGGGGGAGCAGAGTAACAATGCAGGGTTGTTAGTGTCCATGTGAAATTAAGAGCTCAGCAACTTAAATAATCACACACACACACACACACACACACACACACATAAACAAAACTGAAAGAAATCCAAACATAATATTAAAGATAGTCCTCACATCACAGATGAAGGGAATAAAAGGGGAAGAAAGGAACACTGAAGAAATTAAAGAGGGATTCTAAAAATACCCAAGACAAATGAAAATGAACACAAAATGATCCAAAATCTATGGGACACAGCCAACGCAGTTCACAGGGGGAAGTTATAGTGATACAAGCTTATTCTTAGGAATCAAGAAAAATATCAAATAAACAACCTAACATTACACCTGAAGGAATTAGAAAAAGAAGAAAAAACAAAACTCAAAGCTGTCAGAAAGGAAAATTAAGAAAACTATACCATATGCAATGACATCAAAAAGAATAAGATACCTAGGAATAAACACACCTAAGCAGGTAAAAGACATGTGCTCAGAAATCTATCAGCCATTGGTGAAAGAAGTTGAAGACAACACAAAAAGATGGAAAAATATAGCATGTGCATCGACTGGAAGAATTAATACTGTTAAAATAACCATACTACCAAAGACAATCTACAGATTTAATGCAATCCCTATCAGAATACCAAAGCATTTTCACAGAACTTGAAAAAGTAATTTTAAAATTTGTATAGAAACACAAAGACCCCAAATAGCCAAACAATCTTGAGAAAGAACACAGCTGGAGGCATCACGCACCTTGACTTCAGACTATACTGCAAAGCGACAGTAATCAAAGAGAAAGGGACCAGAGCAAAAACAGACACAAAGATCACTGGAATAGAATAGAGATCCCAGAAGTAAGCCCACCCACTTATATTTAATTGATTTATGACAAAGCAGGCAATATGGAGAAAAAACTGTCTCTTCAATAAGTGGTACTGGGAAAACTGGTCAGCTACATGGAAAAGAATAAAATTAGATTATTTTAGCACACCATATATAAAATAAATGCAAAACTGAATAAAGGCCTAAATGTAGGACCAGAAACCATAAAACCCCTAGAGGAAAATATAGAACATTCTTCAACATAAATGATAGCAACAGTTTTAGGTTCAGTCTACTAAGGCAAATGAAATAAAAGCAAAAATAAACAAATGGGACTTCACTAAACTTAAAAGATTTTGCACAGCAAAGGAAACCAAAGACAAAATGAAAAGACAACCTGCTGAGGGAGAGACAATATTTGCACATGATAAGAGGTTAACATCAAAAAAGATGACCAAGCAAGGGTTCATACCTAAACTACAGAAACAGCACATACAACTCAATATCAAAAAAACACCCAAAATCTTTTTTTAAAAAATGAGAAGCCCTAAATAGACATTTTTTCCAAGGAAAAACTACATATAGACAGCCAGAACTCACAAAGATGCTAAACATAGCTAATCGGCAGTAAAATGCAAATCAAAACCGTGAGATATATCACCTCAGTCTTGTCAGAATGGCTGTCATCCAAAAGATCACAAATAACAAAGGTTAGTGAGGATGTGGAGAAAGGGAAACTCTTGTACACTCTTGATGTGAATGTGAAGTAGTGCAGCTACTGTGGAAAGCAGAATGGAGGTTCCACAAAAAACTAAAAATAGAACTACCATAATATCCAGCAATTTCACTGTTGGGTATATCAGAAGAAAACAAAAACACTATTTCAAAAAAAATAACTGCACACCAATGTTCATAACAGTGTTATTTGCCATAGCCAAGATATAGAGTCAAACTAAGTGTTCATCAATAGCTTAGTGGATAAAAAAGATTTTTTATGATGACTTCAGCAAAAAATGAAATTTTGCCATTTGCAAGAACATGGATGGATTTGGAGGGTATTATGCTTAGTAAAATAAGCCGCAGAGAAAACAAGCATGGCATGTTATGAGAAAAAAAGCATGGTATGGTATGAGAAAAAAAGCATGGTATGGTATGAGAAAACAAGCATGGTATGTTATCACTTACACGTGGCATCTAAAAAATTGAATACAATAACAACAAAAAAACAGACTCACAGATTAAAGAACAGACTAGTGGTTACCAGCAGGGAGAGATAGGGTGGAGGAGCAAAATAGTGGTAGGAGATTTTGAGGTACAATCCACTATGTATAAAATCAATAATCTACAGTGATGTACTGTATAGCATGGGGAATATAGCCACTCTTTTATAATAACTATAAATGGAGAAGAACCTAAACATTTATGAATCACTATGCTGTACCTCTGAAACTAATATAATAATGTAAATTAACTATAGATCAATAAAATATAAAGTAAGAAACAATAAAGGGGGGACACAGATTATTAGATAGAAATCAATTAAATAAACACAAGTTTTGGAAAGCAAGGAATTAAAAAACAACACGTAAGACACAACATTGGCATTTAAAGTGTACAATCTATTCATTTAAAAGAAATCATTTAAGTGGTAAAAAATGGTACCCATTCTCACAATTTTGTATATCTAGGATAAATTATTATCTACAAAAATATGTTACAAATATTCGCTCAAAAAGAAAGAGAAAATTGGGATAAACCCATTTTAGTATCCAAATTTAATATCAAAGTCTCTATGCAAAATTGATTTGAATAAGTTCTGTTAGCCACTTCTAGTTTCTTTGTGATGTAAAATCTTTTAAAGCATAAAAATCAGCTTTTCTACATTATTCCATTAGACATACATAGAAGTTAAAAGAAATGAGAAGACAGAACAATCAACCAGGAAGGTGAATTTACTGAGAAACAGTCATTCGTTCTCCCTCCTCCTTTTCTTTTCCTCCTTTTCCAGGTCTCTTTCGGTTCCGATCAAGAGAAATCTTGAGAGTTCTGAGAATATTTCTTTGAGGGCTTCAAATCACCATACCTACATCCTCTGCCACAACTACACACACGGGAACAAAAATCAACCTCTGCTATCTACTCACGTAGGAGGGATTCATGCAAAATAAACTCCTACATGGAGACCAACAGGTGAGTTTTCTACCTGTTCTTTCTAATGTCCTTCCATTATAGTAAATCCCACACATTATGAGGAAGAAACGGTTATGCGAGCTTTTCCTTGAAGTCAAAAAACTTGCATTCATTTCAAGTACCTGGTGATCATAGGGTACAGCCAGGGAAGGTGCCATCCCCCTTGGGGGGAGGGGCGGTGGATGGGCTCCCGCACCCATGCACCTCCTGATGCACAGATTCTGGAGAAACAAAGGGCGGTCACACCGCAGTCAGCCTGTCAGGCTGTCGGGCCACTGGGCAACCCGACCAGCCTGGAAGTGCCCCATCAGTTTGCTGAAAGCAAAACCCTGTCCCCCCTGTGAAGCCAGGCAATTTGGGTCAGAGAGTCAGAGGAGACCGGTAATCAACTCCTCCTCTCTGCTCACCTCCTTGGGGTTACAGCAACCCCATCTCCAAACCCAAATCTGACCCTGGAGTGCCAAACTGGG
Source organism: Balaenoptera borealis (assembly GCF_965194805.1). Taxonomy (NCBI): domain Eukaryota; kingdom Metazoa; phylum Chordata; class Mammalia; order Artiodactyla; family Balaenopteridae; genus Balaenoptera; species Balaenoptera borealis. The sequence continues at coordinate 11,001 of NW_028121601.1, forward strand.
AGTGGCAGGTGGGCTCTGCCGGTGCTTCAGCGCCCTCTGGAGGTTGTCTGCTCTAATGGCAACTCTCAGCCCTTCCTCCTCCTCCTTCCCTAGTCCTGGGGGCTGCCTTGGCCTCCTGCAGCTGCTGGCCTGAATTCATTCTTCTTTTTTCTCCAATTACAATGAAGTGTCTTACAGAGGTTTGGAATCTCTTGAAGAAGGAAGATCTTTTAGCCAATACACCTTAACCGTGAGAAGTTGGTTTCAAGAATGAACCTGAAATACTGTATTTTTCTCCTGATGATTCCAAGGAGAGACAGCTCAAGTTTTCTAAATCATAAGAAAAACCAAGGTAAATCTGATATTCTGAGCCAGAGATGAAAAAGCAGTTTTTAGCACCCCCTCCTCATGTCATATGACCGGGATTTAAATCAATCAACTGCCACTGGTTTTTAAATCAAGTGACCCAACTTTAAATCCATCAGCTGCTTCCCTGTAACTCACGTGACTTGGCTTTGAATAGTAAGAAAAGCAGAGGTATAAAAATGATGTTCTGAACAATAAATGGAAAGACAACATTTTAGACAGTTTTTTTCCTTTTCGAATGGACCATTCATTGCCTACAGAATAAAGGATTCCCTTGTGGATTTCTTGAACTGTAAACACTTACATTGTCTCCGTTGGCTTGATTGACTTAGATTTTGGGTTTTTTTGTTGTTGTTGTTGTCGTTAACATCTTTATTGGAGTATAATTGCTTTACCTTGTTGTGTTAGCTTCTGCTGTATAACAAAGTGAATCAACTATTCGTATACATATATCCCCATATCCTCTCCCTCTTGTGTCTCCCTCCCACCTTCCCTATCCCACCCCTCTAGGTGGTCACAAAGCACTGAGCTGATGTCCCTGTGCTATATGCAGCTGCTTCCCAATAGCTATCTATTTCACCTTTGGTAGTGTATATATGTCCACGCCACTCTCTCACTTCATCCCAGCTTACCCTTCCCGCTCCCTGTGTCCTCAGGTCCGTTCTCTACATCTACGTCTTTATTCCTCTGCAGCGACTCCTGCTAGGGACGGATACTTCCTTTTATGCTCAGGGAAATCCCCTAGTTTGAATATGATTTGAGTTTGATCCTGTTAAACCATCAGAACTTCCCACCAGAGATAAATGAGGAGATTCTGGCCTTTATTAGTATGCATGATGAACACGGGTGTCCTGGCTGTACTTGCCAACCCTCCTATTTTACCCACCTATTTTTATCCACCTTCCTCCCTGTGAGTACCTTTGACCAACCCTGAGTTCAGACTCCTGACCTATTACAGTGACTTTGTCAGCCTTTCTTTAAAAATGGACAGGTAATAAAACGAATTTAACCTAGAAGCAGCAGCTCAGTAAGGGAAATAAAATCATCAGAAGTTATCTAATCACAGCCACAGCCATCCAGGGCTCTGTCTTACCTGCTGGGTCATAAGAATGGGACCTTCCTAAACTTGAAGGGCATCCAATCAAATAAGTAAAGGTCTGCTCACCTCTGGCTCTTGGAGGGATTGCTAGGCACTCTACCCAGTGTATACTAACTGCAAAACACTGTCATGGTTGTGAAACACCTATGTTCCAGGAAAGCTTTTTGGGGTGCATGGGGAAGGTTTCTTTTTGACATCAAGCAAAAAATAAATCACCAAGCTCTTTGAGCACAGGGGTTCTTAAGAGGGCAGTAGAAGGAAGGAATGGGCAGAAAAGACGATCTCCAGTGAAGTGAAGGCCGTTTTTCCAAAAGAGTAGGATTTAGTCTCAGTTTAAGGAGAACACTTTTACATAGCTGGGACAGCGCCAAACTGCAGTTTAGGGAACGAGTGCTTCAAAAGAACAGTGCTTTAAAAGTCCTGGCAAGGCAGCAAGAGGATGAAGAGTTGGTTTTGCATAGTTTTGAACACAGGAGTAAAGAAGCAGAGGCATCTCTGACTAAAAGGCCCTGAGATCCTATGGCATCAATGGGTCAGTTGCAGGGGCAGGGGGTGTGGGGGGCGATATTTCTCTCTCAACGTCTCCCAGGGCAGCCACCCCTCCCGACCCCACACCCCCACTCCCTTCACCCTTCCTCCCTCCACTGTTGGGTCCCCAGGGACAGCACTTTTCAAGCTGGAGCCCTCAGGCACCATCTCTGCTGTCTGGATTCTTCCTGGAGCCTGGCAAGTTCTGGGACAGGAAGGCGGGTCTGCAAGGCCGCTGCGGTGCAGTCGGACCTGGAGGCCTGGAGGGGAACTGGAGCCCTGAAGCCCACCCACGTCCTTGAAGCCGAGGGAGGAACACATCCTCCTAACAGTACTTCTCAGGGGTCAGCGTGCTCCCCACCCAACGGTGATCCATACTCACTTGAGGCAGCAAGGACTGCCTCTAACTGGCCCCCTCGATTCCGCCTTAAGGGTCCTCGCACATGTGTGATAGCGCAGGCCCCGGATCTCTTTAGTCAGCTGAGGCCAGTGCTGCCGGCATCCCTCCAGTCCCATCCCCCAGCCCCTCCCTCTGGGACTGTATCTAATAGAAGAAAGAGCACAGAGGAATTGGCTGAATCAAGGGACCTGGGAGCCTGGGGATGAGTTTGAAGACCGAGAACCTAAGGCGCAATTACATATTATTGGAAACTCTTGTGGAGTGTGTGGGGGGGGGGAGGTTAGGAGGCTGAGAGGCTGAGTCGACCTGGTGAGTCCAGCCCCAGGACACCACACAGCCCTGTCCCCCTTTCCCTGCCATCAGACAAGCGGTGCCGCAACTCCAGCCGGGACTCTGCACTTCCCCCTCCCTGATCCTCCAGAAGAGCAGGTGGCCCCCCTCTGAGGGCAGGGCCAAGACAACGGACCAAGTCCCCCTGCACTAAGGCGCTACTGGAATCTCTTCCTGAACAGCAGTGCTGGCTTGGAGCGAACCCGTGCACCGCCAAAGTTGGTCTCGTCCTGCAGCTGAGGGACGCAGGCTTTAAGTCAGCTGCCTTGGCTTTAAATCAATCAGTCCCCCCTTTAAGTCAGGTGACCCGACTTTAAATCACTGTGTGCCCCTCAAGCCTGCCACTTCAAAAGTTGGGAACTTCACTTTGATCCCAGCACCTCACACAGCTGAATGCACACTGTAGTCACCCCCAAGCCTGGCTTACAGGCAGGATATAAGGTAAGGGGATGGGCTGCACACATGGTGAGGAGGGTGCACTTCATGTACCAGAAGGGTCCAGGTACTCTGGGTACAGCAAGCAGTGCACGATACAGCAGCTCCCTGGCAAAGCTGGTGATGCACAGGGGGAGCAGGCACACCCAGGCACGCAGAGGTTTCAGGCCGGGAGCTGGGGCACAGCCAGCCGGCAGGGTGTGAAAGCCGAGGATCTGAGCCTTCTTGAGAAAGGCAGACACAGAGGATGGATGAGAAACAAAGAACAGATGAAACATGGATTTGAAAAGCACACCCTGCTCTTGAAATTGGGGTGGGGTCACCCCAGATTTGAGTCTTCTTACGCCCCAGTACCTAGTGCTTTGGCATTTGCCCAATTACTTATAAAATGTGACTGATAATATCTAAACCATAGAATACTGCATTTGGAGTGGTTTTGCGTGTTTATGTTTCTATAGTGGAATAATCTTTTCTACAAGAAAAATGTACACAATCTGAAATAAATTCAAACCCCTCTTTAAAAAGTACTATATCGGACTTCCCTGGTGGCGCAGTGGTTAAGAATCTGCCTGCCAAGGCAGGGGACATGGGTTCGAGCCCTGGTCAGGGAAGATCCCACATGCCGCGGAGTAGCTAAGCCCATGGGCCACAACTACTGAGCCTGCAGACCACAACTACTGAAGCCCGCGTGCCTAGAACCGGTGCTCCACAACAAGCGCAGCAAGAGAAGCCACCGCAATGAGAAGCCCGCGCACCGCAACAAAGAGTAGCCCCCGCTTGCCGCAACTAGAGAAAGCCTGTGCATAGCAACGAAGACCCAACGCAGCCAAAAACACATTAATTAATTAATTAGTTAACTATTTTAAAAAGGTACTATATCCTTCTGTACAGCTTCTCTGGGAAGAACAGAGAGATGGCGTAGGAGAGTGAGAAAGACCAATATTTAGTGCACATCTCTCATGCAGGTGCTCTGCTGGCTCAGATAGATTTATGCCCACTTTACACAGGAGGAAATAGTCTCAGAGAGGTTTAGTAATTTTCCCAAAGCCAAACAGCTATGGAGTGGCAGAACCAAGATCTGAACCAAGTCTGTTACCTTCAAAGCCTAAGTCCTCATCACAGCAAAACTCAATTAATATTTACATTTATCGAATTACATTGCAACCTGGGGAGTTCTTGGCACAATCCTGAATAAGAGTGAGAAAGAAAGAAATAGCATTGTTCCTACAGTCAACCCAAATTTTTGGAGCAGCTCCTAGATGCCTGGCCCTTTTTGGGGTTCAGCAGTGATGAAGACAGGAAGAGTCCTGCTTTCATGAACCACGTAGTGGGGAGGAGAGACGGGTGCAACTTGGGTGAGGGATTTCACCTTGCTGGACCTCTGTTTTGTCATCTGGAAAATGGGATGGGTGTTCCTCATTTTCTGGGATTGTCCAGCCCTCACATTCTCTGATTCCATAAGAAGCATTTGTTTTCCTGTTTCTTTAAACTTCATTCAGGCCGTGAGCTGTGATGAATGTTGTTAGCTGCTCCCCAAAGCACTCTATTCCCACCCTTTTCCTGTGATCAGGTCTTTCCCGAAACATGACTCACAGTCAGTCAGTCAAGTCACAGAACCTAAGGGGCACCCAGCAGAAAAATTCCAACCCTTGCTTCCCAGGAGCTCTGCGGTCTACCTGCCAGGTAAACTTAACTCACCTGGCACAAGGTGGCCATCCCTGGTTTCACATCAACATGATCTCAGGCACAAACCTCCTTGTTTTTCCATTTTGTCTTTAAGTTACTTGTTGAAACAACTGCACAAATATGACAAAGGTATAAAATCAGGCATCTTCTGCCCCCAGTGTCTACTAATAAATGATTTTCTGCCACTTTAATGATAAAGATAGAACATTTCAACATTCTGCTACCCTTATTATTTGTCATTTTTGTTGATATTTCTATTGACTACATCTTTCAGTATTTTAACAATGGAACATTTATTTAGGTTGTTCCAGACCCAGCCTTTAGTGGTAAAGGTTTTGTTGTTATATTTCTATTATGTTTCCTTTAAAAATCATTATCCTATTTAAATGGATTAAGTCAATTCTATAGGCATTTATCTTATGATATTGATGAAATTGATACATAGAGGGCAGTAGTACAAGTTGATTGGACTTGAGAACCTCTATTAGCACAGTTAAGTATAAATATTGTCTATATGTAAACCAAAGTACAGGCCGAGTGAGATTCTCCGACTTTTTTTCACTGTCTGCCCCTCAAGCCGGTGGGAAATGGAATATTTCTTGCCCTATCAGTAAACAAAGGATGTCACAGTCTTCAGCACTTGCAGCCCTCCAATGTGAGCCGGCGGGCCCTCAGGCACTCAGGATATGCAAATACGGAATGCAGGCCCCAGAGAGCTGAGGTGCATATCAAAGGAAGGATTTCAGTGAGTGAGCCCAGGCAAAGAAAAGCGCTGCATTCCTCACCTTGGGAGAGCTGGTTTTCCTTAGTTAACAATCACCTTTTGATGTTCCCCATTACCTGCGCCAGTCCCCTGCCCTGTCCCCTCCCCCCGGTACTTTAGCTCAGGGAGGAAGGAGCGCAGAGGGACTCGGCTGAATAAGGGGCCTGCGCGCCTCGGGAGGAGTTTTCAGCCGCTTTCCCCGCAGTCGGGAGGAGGGGCGCTGACGCTGCAGCCGGACCCTGCGCCTCCCTTGCCCCGTTTCCCCTCAGGACGCTCAGGCCGACCCCCTCCCCACGCCCACCAGGCCTCGCGAGCCAGGCCGAGGGCAGGGGCGGGAGGAGGGACCGAAGTTCCCGGGGACCAGACGCTGGAGGCCGCTCTTTCTGCACAGCAGCGGCGGGCGGCAGCGAACCCCTGCCCCTCAGAAGCTGGTGTTGTGCTGCCGCCCGGGCACCAGACCAGGCGGAGGGTCGGCGCCCACTTACCCGGCCCGCCGTCCCCGCGACTGTCACGGCTTCGGCCGCCGGGGCACCTCCAGAGCCGGCAGCCTCAGTGAGGTCGCCCTCCCCTCGGGCTCTGGGGCAGTTCCGTGAAGGCGGAAGGAAGAGACCCCGCCCGAGCCGGGAGTTCCAGCTCTGAGGAAACGCGGGCTCTGTTCAGCGCGCAGTGGGTGGGACCGCTCTGCCCCGAGGCCTTCCGGGAGGGAGCGGGGCGGCGGGGGAGGGAGCCGCCAGGAGCACAGGGCCCCGTCGGGGGTCCTGGAGGGGCGGCCCGGCCTGGGGGCCACGCCCACTGTGGCCGCAGCCCAGGCCTTTTTCCTGGAATCCTACACAAAAAGTTAGAAAGATACACAGTCTATAGTAAATATTCACAAATGATTGTTGCTGCTGTGCTCACTATTCTATTAAAGGTGTAAAATCCATAAAACACTTTAAGTTCAAAATTAAATATGAATTTTTACCTTTCTAATTATGTCTCTGATATTCACAGTTGTGGTTAATGAATCAGAGACTGTGGCATCACTACTTAAAAATGAGCTTGTTAAAAAAATAGAACTCAGGCCCACCGGACCTACTGAATCACAATCTGCCCTTTTACAATCTCCCCAGTGTACTTGTGTACCCATGAATAGTTGAAAGGTACATTTCTACCTCGACAGGTCTTTTCTCTATGAGAAATACACACATTTTATCCAGTTTGATATAAATAAAACACTCAAAAATGCATATGCCTGTGTTGAAACCATCATTTTATCATTTCTTTTCCAGACAAGTATAGTCTCTATACTGGTTTTGTGGATCACATGCCATACTCTTTTCTTGTAGTTAGAAATAAGGTAGAGAAAGTTACTTTGTAAAATATATATATATATATATATATATATATATTTATATATATATATATTTATATATATATATATATTAGTGGATAATTGAAGACACTCTTGTAAATTAAAACCTTCTCTTAACTTGCTGTTTTCTTCTTGGGTCATATTATGAACTCTTCCCGTGGCCACATGGCATGTGTACTTTTAATTTCAGGGACTGCTGACATTCCAGGATGTGGCCATAGATTTCTGTCAAGAGGAGTGAGAAAGCATGGACCAAGATCAATGGGAATTGTACAGGGATGTGATGTTATAGAAGTATAGGAACCTTCTCTCCTTGGGTGAGGATACCTTCCTTCCAGAATTCCTTATCCAACCACAGGGTTTCGAGTCCTTCATTTGTACAATGTCTCCTGGAATCTTCTGCTTCCTACAATAGGGTTTCAGATTGCAACGTTTCAGGAAAGATTGGGAGTTTGTGGGTATAATTTTTCTTATTCTTTTAAAATTGCAGCCTCCCTTTTAATATACTTTGTAACTGCTTGGGATGTGTCTATATGAACTGTGCACTATATGCTTCTGTTATAGTCCTTACAATATTTTATTGTCTTATTTTCTGTAACCATTTTTCATGGATTCTT
>NW_028121600.1:0-2500 GCF_965194805.1 Balaenoptera borealis
ATGTCTTTCAATTAAAACGTTTTGCCTTGTTAGCCTTAGAGTCTTGTGGAAGCGATCTTCATTTCTATGGTACTGCTGTGCAAGAATCTGGAAAGGGCCCGGTAACGGGTATGTCTGTAGCTCCCTCCTAGAGCTGGCCTGTGTCTACGTACGGATCCGAGTGCCACAGTTAACTTGTGAAAGAGCTCTCTTGAACTGGCTTAGAAGGAAGCACTCCCGAATTCAGTCCACTAGAAAGGGACCCGCCCGAAGGTTTTTGCAAGTTCACGTGATCTAGGATGAACCCTTCAGCCGAGATATAGCCAAGGTCAAGGGATGGGTTTTATGAAACTAGGCAGGTCTTTAGCGTGATCAGCATTCGAGGTCAACCTTTTCTTCTATCTACGTCGACCCCAAATCCAATAAGTTCACGGGAGTGAACCGAATTCGTCAGCAAGAAAAAGAACTTGGGGGGTGATGGCTGACGTCGTCTAAAGTCTCAGGAGATGTTCACGGGTCATCTCATCGTCATGGGATTTAGAACAAGTGATTTCGATAGCTCTAGGTGGAGGAACTCCTTAAGAAAGGTTATGTGTTGTGGTATGTATGTCTACTTAAAAACAGTTTCTCCCAGACCTTTGGGGTCACTTTAGAAACTTTAGAGTTGGCATAAGTGGAATGATGGGGAATTCGTGGAACGTCTAGATCGTTTCCAGAGATAACCTATGGAAACGTTCTTGGCTCAACAAGTCTCAGTGGACCTACTTCTGTCTCCTTATTACAGAAGGAACTGTAAAACTCAAACTAACTGTAAAACTAAAGATGTTTCGATGTATGACTCCACACCTCTGGCATCACTTTGGGGGAAAGAAATTTTGAAAAAGTGACGCTGTGTGAAAATGTATGCTTCTAGACATGATGGAATGGAATCATCCATTTGCCGGTCCAGAAACACTGGTGTCACGGACCCCGTTCACCGTGGCTTCCTAGTTCCTGTTCATGACCGATTCAGGTTTCTAAGCGTTCTGAATTCTGATTGTCTTTTTCTTGTTTTCTTCTCCATTCTTGTCTCAAAGAACTTTACGTTCCAAAAATATATTTTACCTACCAAATCACAGATTGTCCGTTTGTTACAAAAACTTTTAGGTTGAGAGATTTTCTCTTTCTTTCTTTCTTTTTCTTTCTTTCTTTCTTTCTTTTTCTTTCTTTCTTTCTTTTCTTTCTTTCTTTCTTTCTTTCTTTCTTTCTTTCTTTCTTTCTTTCTTTCTTTTTCTTTCTTTTCTTTTCTTCTCTCTCTCTCTCTCTCTCTCTCCCTCTCTCTCTCTCTCTCTCTTTCTTTCTTTCTTCCCCCAAGTCTGTGCATTGTGTTTCTTTCACTTTGTTCTGTTCCTAGGTACTAAGGATTTCTTTTTAATGTCATTAGCTTAAATAAGGGGCTTTGCATTTTTTGGCGAAAGCACCAGAAAAGTATTTTCTCATTAAGGGTCGGAATGTTGTTTGCCGGTGATGAGGCTCTCCTTCTGCCAGATGACTGACGATTGGATGGAGGAATAAAGTACACATGAGTATGTTCACGAACACTTACTGACGTTTCAGAGGACCTTAAATTAAAAACAGAGACCCTGGGCTTTCCTGGTGGCGCAGTGGTTGAGAATCTGCCTGCTGATGCAGGGGACACGGGTTCGGGCCCTGGTCTGGGAAGATCCCACATGTCGCGGAGCAACTAGGCCCGTGAGCCACAATTACTGAGCCTGCGCATCTGGAGCCTGTGCTCCGCGCAACAAGAGAGGCCGCGATAGTGAAGAGGCCCGCCTACCGCGGTGAAGAGTGGCCCCCGCTTGCCGCAACTGGAGAAGGCCCTTGCACAGAAACGAAGACCCAACACAGCCAAGAATAAAATTTTTTTAAAAATTAAAAAAACAACAACAACAACAACAACAACAGAGACCCCCTCACCTCCTCCCTCCCCGCCCTGTAAAATTCATCTGAAGTGGAGAAAAAAACCTTGTTAAAAATCCTTTTCCTTTTCGTTCCATCAACATGGTGCATGGATTTCCTAGCAGAAACTTAAGCGAGGTGCATGTTCATCATTCAGCAGAATTCTAATTTTCTAGTTCTAAGGAAAACTACTAAAACGAATGAGGATAACACCTTCCCATGCAATCCTTAGGGAAAGCTCCCACCCAATTTAATGAAAGGAAACTTGGTTTGGAAACAAACGAGTCTTCATTTGGCGACCTTTGGTAGAAATGAGGTGAGGGAGGGAGGGAGGGGGGCAGAGAGAGAAGGAGGGAGGGAGGGAGAGAGAGAGAGAGAGAGAGAGAGAGAGAGAGAGAGAGAGAGAGAGAGAGAGAGAGAGAGAGAGAGAGGTGTCTCACTTTCCATGGTTCCAGTGTGTACACATTTCAATGACTAGGTGAAATCGCACCAAGAGCCTAACTACGTGTTTCGAATGTCAGTTTCCACAATTGATGAACGGTAGCTGCGTGAAGTCCAAAGTTTGCTGCTGCCTGTTCAGTCT
>NW_028121600.1:7500-10000 GCF_965194805.1 Balaenoptera borealis
CGTGCAGGTCTGTGAGGGTGTGACCGTCGCCGCGCTCTCGAGCCGGCTTGAGGGACCGCCTGGCCTGGTCGACCAGCATCCGACCGCGCCCCTCCGGCCGCGGGGACCGACCCGGCCATCCGACCCGACCTGGGCCGGGCCGCCGCAGTGGGAAGGGAGAGGGTCTTTCGCGCCCTCCGGAGCGCCTGTGGATGGATGGGCGGTCGGGCCTTCTCCTGGCTCACCCTTTGGAGCGTTCGTTCCCCGACCCCCTCCCCACCCCCTCCCTCCCCGGGTCCCCACAGCGCCCCGCTCCGGAGGTGGGGACCGGCCCGGGCCCGTGCGTTTAGGCCGGTGGAGGGCGCGACGGGCTCGGTGGTGGGCGCGCGTGGGTCCCGGTGGTCGGATTCATTCTGACCGATGTTTTTCCGAGTCGGACGCCAGAGGTGGGGACCGGACCGGCCTGGGCCGCGAGGGGTGACCCGGAGAGACCGGCACGGGCCAACACGGGTGCGGTCCCTCGTGGGCTCCGGTCGCCTGGGAGGCGCCTCCCTGGGAAAATGTTTCCAAGTCCCCCTGGGTCCGGGGACGTGGACGGACCGGGCCCTGCTCGCGCGGGTGGCCGGGCCGGGGAGGGGAGGGCGCACCCGGCCCTTCAGCGTGCCCACGTGGGTCCCGGTCGGCGGACGCGACTTTTTCTCACCCTGCCCCGCCCCCTCCTCCACCGCGAGTCCCGGCCGGGGGGTGGGGACCGGCCCGAGCCGTACTGGGTGGCCCGGATAGGGCGGCCTGGGCCCGGGCGCGGTCCCTCGTGGGGCCCGCTCGTCGGAGGCGGCCGAGTGGGATATTTCTTTTTCTCTAACCAAGTCCTCGCCCGGAGAGAGACTCGGAGGGACCGGTACCTGCCCGCGCGGGCGAACCGGGGAGGGCGACCCCGGCCCGCTCGCTGCCTCTCCCACGTTTTCCCGCCCCTCCCGCCCCGCCCCCACTTTGCCACCACGCTCCTCGGGTCGACCAGGTGGCCCCGAGGGCTCCGGGACTGGTGTGGATGGGGAAGGGTTGGGGACAGGTGGCGGGACCGAGGTCCCGGGGACCCCCCCTGCGATTCGTGGATGGGCCCCGCTGCCGGGCGTCGTGATTTTTTTCGCCCGAAATGGGCCTTTTTTGCCACCAGATAGGTGCTGACACGGTCTTCCCTGGCGTCTGTCGCTGAGGACTTTGGGACTCCGGACGCATGCAGGGCTCTGGGCTTGGGACTGCCGCCTGGCACCCGAACCGGCCCTTGCCGCTTGAGCCGCCCGCCTGGGCCTGCGCGCCGGCTCTCGTGTGTGCGCCCGGCTGACCCGGCCCGCGGTGCCGCCTCCGGTCTCTGGCTCACCCGAGGGCGGCGGGGCGAGGTGGCGCGTGGGTCTTCTACCCCGTGTGACTCCCACCCCCCGCCGCAGGCACCCGGTGGTGGCTGAGACGACCCCACCCCGCAGGCTCCGTGCCACGTGTCAGGCGTTCTCCTCGCGGGGTCGTCGGCCACTGTTGCCTGAGAGCCAGAAAAGGAGGTGGGGGGGCTGCCTGCCTGCCTGCCTGCCTGCCTGCCTGCCTGCCGGTGAGGCTGAAGCAGGCTCCTCGGATGATGGTCCTCACCGTGCCCCTCTCCTTCGGGACTTTCTGGCCCCTGGCTCGCTGGATTGACTGATCGATGTGGTGCTGTCGCGCTCTCCTGGGCCGGACCTAAGTCGCGCCAGACGAGGGACGGACGTTCCTGGCGAACGGGACCGCTCTTCTCGTTCTGTCCGCGGGCCCCTCGCCTCTCTTTTCACGCCCTCCCGGCCTGTCGAGGGGGTGTGTGGAAGGGCAGGGGTGGTGGTCTCCGGCCCTGACCCTCGGTCTCCTGCCCCCTGCCTCACGGGGCGGGCGGGTCCGTGGTCCTCGGACGCAGCAGACACTCTCGCTTCGCCTCCTTGGCGTGTGCCTCGCGAGCGGTCCTCCCCGCGTCGGTGGGGGGGGGCCGTCCCGCCGCTGCGCTGCGCGCCCCTGCTGGCGCGTGAGCGTGCCTTGCTTGGCCGTCGGTGGTGCCCCTGGAGCGCTCCAGGTTGTCCCTCAGGTGCCCGAGGCCGAGCGGTGGTGTCGTTCCCTTTTCCCAGCGTGCTCCTCGGGTCCCCGCCGCGGTGGTGTGTCCCCTGAGTGGCTCTCTTGGCGGGGGTCGAGACGGTAAGGGAGGCGTGCCTCTGTTCCCCCCCTCGGTGGGGGGCCGGGTGCCGCCTCGTCGCGGTCGTCCTCCCACGGCTGTGCGGTGGGGGGGATCGTGTTGGGTCGGGGGGCGGCTGAGGTTGTGCCCCCGGCTGCGGCCGCGAGCGCTCCTGTGAGCCGTGTGCTTACCCATACCGCAGACCCCCCCCCCCCACACACACACCCCGTCCATTCGTGGACTGGGCGGCTTGTGGAGCCGCCTCCGCGGGCCCAAAGGGGAGACGATGGGTGGGGGATGATGCACCCTCGGTGAGAAAGCCTTCTCTAGCGATCCGAG
>NW_028121600.1:15000-18522 GCF_965194805.1 Balaenoptera borealis
GGAGAGCGTGTCGGTCGGTTGTCGGGGCGGCGGCGAGCGTGGGGCGCTCCGTCCCCCCCCCGCCTCGCCCGCCTCCCCCTCTCCAGGTACCTAGCGCGTCCCGGCGCGGAGGTTTAAAGACCCATGGGGGGGTCGCCCGTCCGCCTTGGGGTCGGGGCGGTCGGGCCCGCGGGGAGTCGGGAGGCCCCCTCCCTTCTCCCCAGACTCCGCTTTCCCACCCCCACCCCCACGGGGCCGGGGCACCGCGCCGCGCGCCACTGGTCCTCTCCGCCGCGGCCGTCGGGAGGGGGCTACCCGGCGGCCGTGGTGCGGGCCGGGCCCGTGTGCCGCGTGAGTGCGCGCCCCGCGTCCCTCGCGGGGTGGGGGGTTGGGGTGAGGCGGGAACCCCCCGGGCGCCTGTGGGGTGTCCGAGCCCGCCCCGCCTGCGGGTCGGTGCCGGGCGCCCCGTCGTGAAACCTTCCGGCCCCTCCGGTCTGCTGTTTTCTGTCTGACTTGGCCGGCCAGAGGCAACCCCTCCGGGGGATGTGCCGTGCCACCGGCGGGGACCCCGCCGAAACGCAAAGAAACCAAACTCGTACGACTCTTAGCGGTGGATCACTCGGCTCGTGCGTCGATGAAGAACGCAGCTAGCTGCGAGAATTAATGTGAATTGCAGGACACATTGATCATCGACACTTCGAACGCACTTGCGGCCCCGGGTTCCTCCCGGGGCTACGCCTGTCTGAGCGTCGCTTGACGATCAATCGCCCCCCGGGGGTGTGCGTGCGTGCGTTGCGTGTGTGTGCGCGCTCGCGCGCGCGCCTTCCCGGGGTGGCGCGGCTGGGGGTTTCCTCGCAGGGCCGCCGGGGCCCTCTGTCCCCTAAGTGCAGACGCGGCGCCCCCCCCCCCCTCGTGCTGAGGCCACGGGGGGGCCCGCTGCCCGCGAGAGGGAGAGAAGGGAGAGAGAGCTCGCGACGAGGCCCCTGGCCGTTGGCCTCCGCGGTCGGTCCCCTTCGGGAAGCGCCCTCGCGCCGCAAGCGGTCTTTGGGCGTACCCCCGGGGTGTCGGTGGGCGGGGACGGTCCCGCGCCCTCGCGGCCGGGGCCCGCGGTGGTGGCGTGGCGGGGCCGCGTCCGTTCCGCCGTCGTTCGCCGCCCGCCCCCGGCGGCGGCGGCGTCCCGGCGACGGACGTCCGGCCCGCCTCCTCCGCGGCGCCCCGAGCCGCGCGTCCGGGGTCCGTGCCCGCCCCCGCTGCCTCGCCTCGCCGTGTCGGGGCGGGCGGCTCGGGCCGAGGCCGAGTCGTGCGTGCGCGGCCGCGCCCCGGGGATGCGTGCCCCGGCGGCGACCCGCGGGACGCCGCGGCGTCGCCTGCCGCCGCGCGCTTTCCCCCGGGCTGCGGCCGCGCCGCGCTCCGTGCCCACTCCCGAGCCCGCGGTGGGCGTCTGTGGGTGGGTGGACCGGGGGCGCATGGCGTCCGTCGCTCGTCGCGGCGGGGGCGTCTCGCGGCTGCGTGGAGGACGCGGTGTGCGGCGTTGGTGGCGCGAGAGAGAGCGAGGGAGCGAGAGAGCGAGAGAGCGAGAGAGCGAGAGAGAGTGAGAGAGTGGGGGGAGTGAGTCGCTCGGTCGGTCGGGCGTGGAAGGGGGCGCGGGGTGAAGGAGGGCCCGGCGGTCGGGGGGCGACCGCCGGGTTTTCTCCACCACACCCCCGTGCCTTCCACGCCGTCCGCCGCTCTCCTCTCCTGTCCCTCTCTCCTCTCTCCTCTCCTCTCCTCTCCTCTCCTCTCCTCTCTCCTCTCCCGTCCCCCGTCTCCCGTCCTCTCTCCTCCGTGACGACGCCGCCTCCGGGCCGCGCTCGGGTGTCGGTGCGTTTCCCGGCCCCGCCCCGCTCTCCGCCCCGCGCGTCCGTCCGTCCCGTGGCCGCCGGCTCGTGCTCCCGTCCCGTCGCCCCTCCGCGCGGTTCCTCTCCCCGCCCCTCGCCCCCGCGCACGGCGCGGGTGAGGGGAGCCGTCGGGGGTGGTGTTGCTGGTCGACCGCGCTCGGCCGCGGGGTCTCTCTCTCGCTCGCTCCTTCCCGCCTGCATCGCGGGCGCCCTCGCGCGCGCGCGTGCGCGCCCTCCGAGACGCGACCTCAGATCAGACGTGGCGACCCGCTGAATTTAAGCATATTAGTCAGCGGAGGAAAAGAAACTAACCAGGATTCCCTCAGTAACGGCGAGTGAACAGGGAAGAGCCCAGCGCCGAATCCCCGCCTCGCGGTGGGCGCGGAAATGTGGCGTACGGAAGACCCACTCCCCGGCGCCGCTCGTGGGGGGCCCAAGTCCTTCTGATCGAGGCCCAGCCCGTGGACGGTGTGAGGCCGGTAGCGGCCCCCGGCGCGCCGGGCCCGGGTCTTCCCGGAGTCGGGTTGCTTGGGAATGCAGCCCAAAGCGGGTGGTAAACTCCATCTAAGGCTAAATACCGGCACGAGACCGATAGTCAACAAGTACCGTAAGGGAAAGTTGAAAAGAACTTTGAAGAGAGAGTTCATGAGGGCGTGAAACCGTAAGAGGTAAACGGGTGGGGTCCGCGCAGTCCGCCCGGAGGATTCAACCCAGCGGCGGGTCCGGCCGTGCCGGCGGCCCGGCGGATCTTTCCCGCTCCCCGTTCCTCCCGACCCCTCCCCCCGCCCTCCCTCCGCCCCTCGCCTCTCCCCCCGCGTCTCCGCGGGCGGGTGCGGGCGGGGGGGTCGCGGGGGTGGGCGGGCGGGGCCGGGGGTGGGGCCGGCGGGGGACCGCCCCCGCCGGCGACCGGCCGCCGCCGGGCGCATTTCCACCGCGGCGTGCGCCGCGACCGGCTCCGGGACGGCTGGGAAGGCCGGCGGGGAAGGTGGCTCGGGGGGGCCCCGTCGCCTCGGCGGCGGGCCCACCCTCCCCGAGTGTTACAGCCCCCGGCAGCAGGGCTCGCCGAATCCCCGGGGCCGAGGGAGCCAGACCCGTCGCCGCGCTCTCCCCCCTCCCGGCGCCCACCCCCGCGGGGGGCTCTCCCGCGAGGGGGCGTTCCCCGCGGGGGCGCGCCGGTGTCCGCCAGGGGGGGCCGGGCCGCCCCTCCCACGGCGCGACCGCTCTCCCACCCCGGCTCCGCCTCCAACCGGGTGGGTCGGGGCGGGGCGGACTGTCCCCAGTGCGCCCCGGGCGGGTCGCGCCGTCGGGCCCGGGGGGTGCCTGGTTGGGGGGCGGGGGCGGGTTCTTGCCTTTCCCCCGCCCCCCCCCGTCCAGGGGCCACGCCGTCGGGCGAAGCGAGCGCACGGGGTCAGCGGCGATGTCGGCCACCCACCCGACCCGTCTTGAAACACGGACCAAGGAGTCTAACACGTGCGCGAGTCAGGGGCTCGCACGAAAGCCGCCGTGGCGCAATGAAGGTGAAGGCCGCCCTCAGCCGGCGGCCGAGGTGGGATCCCGAGGCCTCTCCAGTCCGCCGAGGGCGCACCACCGGCCCGTCTCGCCCGCCGCGCCGGGGAGGTGGAGCATGAGCGCACGTGTTAGGACCCGAAAGATGGTGAACTATGCC
>NW_028121599.1:0-18347 GCF_965194805.1 Balaenoptera borealis
TTAAAGCACGGGAAAAGCGGCAAAACCTCGACAATGATGCCCTTGGCCAAAAAGGGCGTATGCGTTTTTTCCTGAATATATTCAGGAAAAAACGCATACGCCCTTTTTGGCCAACCAAGCATCCTGGAAAGGCAAATCAGTGCTACAAAGAAGTCTCGCTTCCCATCGGTCAAAAGGGCCATGCTGAATAAAGTGTCAAAACCAGAAATGCAGGACAGGCCATGGAGAAACGGGAGCCTTGCTACGCTGATGGGCGGGATGTAAATTGCCAACAGCCACTCTGCAGAAGTGTACGGTGTGTCCTGAAACATCGAAAAAACTCAGCTTAGAGAGCATAGGGCACTTCCACTCACGGGCGTATAAATTGGGAAAACTAAAAATCAGCAAGGCACAGGCACCCCAAAGTTTAGGGCTGCTCTGTTGACAAGAACCTCCACTTCGATACACCTTAAATATCCCAGGAAAGAGAAAAATGGATAAAGAAGTTGTGGTCCTTTTGTACAATGGAATATCACTCAGCCATGAAATCAACGTCATAAGGCTAGTAGCAGCATGATGAGTGGATTTAGGTACGACGATTCTAAGTGAAATAAGTCACACAGAAAAAGACACTTATCATAAGATATCACTTATAGAGGGAATGTAAAAACCGCTACCCTTGAACTGAATTACAAAACAGAACAGAGTCACACGTTTAGAAAACACACTATGGCTGCTTAACGGGAAAGGTGAGGTGGGGTGATGCATAAAACAAGGGTTTCAAATTAGCTCAGAGACCGTTCCATAAACCCAATATGTAATAGACAAGACCTACTTCTTGCTCAGTGATCTGGAATCAAAACCCCCTATTCACCGCCCAAGAATATATCTGACTAGTAAGAATCTTAAAACCTATGTATTGATATCTCTCTGTATGTGAGTCAAGTGGGTGTAAAGCGGCATTAACACAGCAGTAAAAAACAGCTAAACCCCTTTATAAAAATCAATTACTTTTAAAAACCCATGAAACAAAGACAGAGAAAGATAGAGAAATTCTTACAAAATTCGTTCAAGGGCTGTGATGCCACCTGGATTGACCATATCTAGACCCACAGCTGATTGAGGCATAAGGGTGGACACTCTTGGGGCTGAGAGGTTTGGTGAGGTTGGGTGAGCAAACGCAGACCCTTTAGAGTAATACTGCGTGGTACCCATCCCATGGTTCCCAAATCTCCAGGTTCAAGGGCATCTTCCTACATCGAAAACATGCATGAGAAACCCTGAAGATGGTACACCATGTGATCGGGAAAGGTTTCTAAAACGCACCTCATTTCTCATCTCCTTGTGCTCGGGTTCGCCATTCCAGCCGCTTTACTAGCAATCTCCCTCCTTGGAGAATCAGCACCTTTAACCTCCTGTTCCGTACAGGTTGCAATTTGTCCTGAGGATGAACGGGAAGAGGGGGAACCAATGAGACACTAGCTCTAGGTGTTGGGACAGGCACAGGTCACTCTATTTTCCCATCAGGAAGAAGAATTAACCACAGCCTCAGCCTGCCGCCCGGGACCAGAATAGGGCCTGAAGCAATCCTGCGCTTTTGCGGCCAGCTCCCAAGAAAGCGAGTTGAAAAATGGAGCTCAGGGGCACTGCAATTCACAAACCTGCAGAGTTATAAATGATAACTCTCGTCCACAAATATATTGACGGAAGACAACAGAGAGGATTTGAAAGCAAGGCAGAATTGCAGGAAACAGATTTCAGGAGGTAGATTCGAATCGCCTTTAAAGCACGGGAAAAGCGGCAAGACCTCGACAATGATGCCCTTGGCCAAAAAGGGCGTATGCGTTTTTTCCTGAATATATTCAGGAAAAAACGCATACGCCCTTTTTGGCCAACCAAGCAACCTGGAAAGGCAAATCAGCGCTACAAACAAGTCTCGCTTCCCATCGGTCAAAAGGGCCATGCTGAATAAAGTGTCAAAACCAGAAATGCAGGACAGGCCATGGAGAAACGGGAGCCTTGCTACGCTGATGGGCGGGATGTAAATTGCGAACAGCCACTCTGGAGAAGTGTACGGTGTGTCCGGAAATATCGAAAAAACTCAGCTTAGAGAGCATAGGGCACTTCCACTCATGGGCGTATAAATTGGGAAAACTAAAAATCAGCAAGACACAGGCACCCCAAAGTTTAGGGCTGCTCTGTTGACAAGAACCTCCACTTCGTTACACCTTAAATATCCCAGGAAAGAGAAAAATAGATAAAGAAGTTGTGGTCCTTATGTACAATGGAGTATCACTCAGCCATGAAATCAACGTCATAAGGCTAGTAGCAGCATGATGAGTGGATTTAGGTACGACGATTCTAAGTGAAATAAGTCACACAGAAAAAGACACTTATCATAAGATATCACTTATAGAGGGCATGTAAAAACCGCGACCCTTGAACTGAATTACAAAACAGAACAGAGTCACACATTTAGAAAACACACTATGGCTGCTTAACGGGAAAGGTGAAGTCGGGTGATGCATAAAACAAGGGTTTCAAATTACCTCATATACCGTTCCATAAACCCAATATGTAATAGACACGACCTACACCTTGCTCAGTGAACTAGACTCAACACCCCCTATTCACCGCCCAAGAATATACCTGACTAGTAAGAATCTTAAAACCTATATATTGATATCTCTCTGTAAGTGAGTCAAGTGGGTGTAAAGCGGCATAAACACAACAGTGAAAAGCAGCTAAACCCCTTTATAAAAATCAATTACTTTTAAAAACCCGTGAAGCAAAGACAGTGAAAGAGAGAGAAATTCTTACTAAATTCGTTCAGGGGTTGTGATGCCACCTGGATTGACCATATCTAGACCCACAGCTTATTGAGACATAAGGGTGGACACTCTTGGGGCTGTGAGTTTTGGTGAGGTTGGGTAAGCAAACGCAGACCCTTTAAAGTAATACTGCGTGGTACCCATCCCATGTGTTCCAAATCTCCAGGTTCAAGGGCATCTTCCTACAGAGAAAAAATGCTTGGGAAAGCCGGTGGATGGTATACAGTGTGAACGAGAATGGTTTCTGAAACGCACCTTATTCCTCATCTCTTGGTGCTCGGGTTCGCCATTCCAGCCGCTTTACTTACAATCTCCCCACTTGGAGAATCAGCACCTTTAACCTCCTGTTCCGTACAGGTTGCAATTTGTCCTGCGGATGAATGGGAAGAGGGGGAACCCATGAGAGGCTAGCTCTAGGTGTTGGGACAGGCCCAGGTCACCCTAATTTCCCATCAGGAAGAAGAATTAACCACAGGCTCAGCCTGTGCCCCGGAACCAGAATACGGCCTGAAGCAATCCTGCGGGTTTGCGGCCAGCTCCCAAAAAAGCGATTTGGAAAATGGAGCTCAGGAGCATGGCAATTCACAAATCTGCAGAGTTATAAATGATAACTCTCGTCTGAAAATGTATTGAGGTAAGGCAACGAAGAGGATTTCAAAGCAATACAGAATTGCAGGAAACAGTTTTTCCCAGGTAGATTGGACTCGCCTTTAAAGCACATGAAATTCCGCAGAACTTCGACAATGATGCACTTGGCCAAAAAGGGCGTCTGCGTTCTTTCCTGAATAAATTTTGGAAAAAACGCAGATGCTCTTTTTGGCCAATTAAACAAGCGGGCAATGCAAAGCAGTATTACAAAAAGTGTCTCACTTCGCATTGGTCCAAAGGCCCATGCTGAAAAAGTGTAAAACCCAGAAATGCCGGACAGGCCATGGAGAAAAGGGAGCCTTGTTATGCTGATCGGCGGGATGTAAATTGCCACCGGCCACTCTTGAGAAGTGTATGCTGTATCTTAAAACTTCTAAAAAACAGAGCTACAGAGCATACAGCACTTCCCCTCATGGGCGTATATCTTGGGAAAACCAAAAAATCGACAAGACACAGGCACCCCAAAGTTTCGGCCTGCTCTGTTTAGAAATGCCTCGATTTGGGTACAACTTACATGTCCTTGGAAGGAAAAAATGGAGAAAGAAGATGTGGTACTTATGTACAATGAAATATTACTCAGCAATTAAATCAATGAAATAAGGCCAGTGGCAGCAACTCGTGGAGACTGAGGTACGATCATTCTAAGTGACATAAGTCAGACATAAAAAGAGAATTATCATAAGGTATCACTTATAGATAGTATCTAAAATGCTTTCACATGAACGCAATTACAAAACAGAAACGGAGTCACACATTTAGAAAACATACTTATGGCTGCTAAAGGAGAAAGGTGGGGCGGGGTGATGCATAAACCAGGAGGTTGAAATTAGCACAGATACGGTTCCATAAACAAAATAGGTATTCGACAGGACCTACTCTATAGCTCAAAGAGCTGGACTCAGCACACTGTTGTCACCAGAAAAGGATATATAAGACTGGTAAGAATCTGTAAAAGAATTTATTGATGTCTCTCTTTAAGTGAATCAAGTGGATAGATGTAGAGCAGGAAGAAACCCAGTATTGAAAATCAGCTATACCCCATTATAAAATTAAATAACAAGAACAAAATAAAGACAGTGAGAGAGAGAGAAATTCTTACAAAATGTGTTCAAGGGCTGTGATGCAACCTGGACTGACCATATCTAGACACAGAGCTGGATGGGACCTAAGGCTCTACACTCGTTGGTCTGAGAGGCTTCGTGAGGATGGGACAGCAAATGCAGCACTTTTAGAGTAATACTGCCTGGCCCCCATTCCATGGGTTCCATATCTCCAGGTGCAGGGGACCCTTCGTACAGCTAAAACATGCATGGCACATCCAGAGGATGGTACACCGTCTGATCGGGAAGAGTTTGGAAAAGTCACCTCATCTCCACGTCTCCTGGTATTCGGGTTCCCCAGCTCCTTTCCTTAGAGTCTCCCCACTTTGGGAAGGCAGCACACTCAACAGTCGGTTTTGCACGGCTTGGAATTTTCCGGTGAAGAAGGGGAATGGCGGGATGGAATGAGACACAAGCCTTAGATGTTTGGACAGGCATATGCCACTCTAGTTTCCTACCTGGAAGAAGAATTTCCCTATCCTTCAGGTGCCCCAGTAACTGGAATGGGTCTGTAGAAATCCTGCCCCTTTGTATCTGCTTCCCTAAACAAGTTGAAAACCGGTGCTCAGGGGCACTGCAATTCACAAACATGCAGGGTTGTAATTGACACCTCTAATGGAGTCATTTCTTGAGCCAAGTATTCGTAAAGGCCTTGTAAGCAAGGCAGAATTGCAGGAAAGGGATTTCAAGGGGTAGTTTGCACTCGTCATTAAAGCACATGCAAAGCTGCTGAACATCGCCAATGATGCAGTTTGCCAAAAAGGCCGTATGCGTTATTCCTTAATCTATTCAGGAAAAACCCTTACTCCATTTTTGGCCAACAGAACAGGCGGGCAATGTAAATTAATACTACAAAGAGATATCACTTCGCACCAGTCAGAATGGCCAACCTCACAAACTGTAAAACCTGAAATGCAGGACAGGGCGTGGAGAAAAGGGAACCCTGACAAGCTGATGGTGGGAATGTAAATTGCTAACAGCCACTCTGGAGAAGTGGGTGGTGATTCCTTAAAAATCTAAAAACCAGAGCTTCAGAGCATATGGCGCTTCCACTCCTGGGCCTGTATCTTGGAAAAAACGTAAATTGACAGGACCCAGGCACTCTAAAATTTATGCAGCCCTGTTTACAAGAGCCTCTACTCGGAAGCTACCTAAAAGTCCTTGGAAGGAAGAATGGATAAAGAAATTATGGTAGATATGTACAATGGAATATTACTCAGCCATGAAGTGAATGAAATAAGGCCATTTAGGGCCACTCAGAAGGACCTACATACATTCATACTAAGTGTCATAAATCAGGCAATGAAAACTATCATATGATATTACTTATCGGTGGAATCTAAAAATTGATAGAAAGGTACTATCTTACAACACAGAAACAGAGTCCCAGACTTAGAACACAAACTTATGGTTACCAAACTGGAAAGGTGTGTTGGAGGCATAAATCATGAGGTTGGAGTTAGTATATACATATTTACAGAGAGAAAACTTGTAATCAACATGGACCTGCTGTAGAGCACTTGGAACTCTTCTCAACACCCTTTAGCAACCTCAATGGGAAAATAATTCTAAAAAGAATATATAGTTATCTCTGTATAAATGAATCATGTTGGTGTATGTCAAAAATGAACACAACATGATAAATCAACTATGTACTCCATTATAAATTTAAAATTAAGTTAAAGAAAAGAAAAATGATCACTAAATTTGTTTAGTCGCAGTGAACGTACTAGTGTCACATCCCTGGACACAGACACAATTTGGTCCCAAGGCTGGACTGTTGTGGGCCTGAGGACCTCGGGAGGATATGCCAGCTAATTCGCCCCCCTTGAACATGTAGTACCTGGTCCCCTCTGCATGGGATCACTATCTCCAGATCTAAGTGTGCCCTCATACTACTAAACCAACCCTCTGACACCCAAAGGATGGTGGACTCTCTGGGCTGGATGACATTTGGAAAATCACCTGCTCTCAACATATGCTGGTGTTTGGGTTCCGACCTCCCGACTCCTTCATAAGGGTCATCCCACTCTACAAGACAGCACCCTCAACAGGTGATTTTGCAGGGGTTTATACTTGTTCGGGGGATGAAGGGTAAGGGGGAAGAAGGAATGGGACAGAAGCCCTTACATGTTTGGTCAGGCACATTCCACTCTAATTTAATACCCAAGAACAGGACTTGCCCTACATCTAAGGTTGTGTCAGTAACCAGAGAGGGACAGTAGAAATCCTGCCGCCTTCTGTTTACCATAACAACAATTTTAAAACTGGACCTTATACGCACTTCATATTCACAATGCCTGGGGAGCTGTAAATGACAACAGCCCTCAAAAAATGTCTTGGGGTAGGTAATCGAAGTAGACTTCAAAACAAGGCAACCTTTCAATAACCCTTTTTCTAGGGGTAAATCTTACTGACACTGTTCAAAAAAAAAGCACATATGAAGATACTCACCATTGCTTTATGTTAGACAAATGCAAATCAGATGTACAAAGAAGTATCACCTGGAACCACTCAGAATAGCCACCATCACAATGTCTACAAACAAGAAATGCTTCAGAGGGTGTGGAAAAAAGAGAAACCTACTACTTTTTTTTTTTTTTAATCTGCGTTGGGTCTTCATTGCTGCGCGCGGCTTTTCTATAGTTGCAGCAAGCGGGGGCTACTCATCATTGTGGTACAAAGCCTTCTCTTTGTGGTGGCTTCTCTTGTTGTGGAGCACAAGCTGTAGGCACACAGGCTTCAGTAGTTGTGGCTCGTGGGCTCTAGAGCGCAGACTGAGTAGTTGTGGTGCACGGGCTTACTTGTTCTGTGGCATGTGAGATCTTCCCGGGCCAGGGCTCCAACCTGTGTCCCCTGAACTGGCAGGCAGATTCTTAACCACTGCACCACCAATTCTATGCTATCGGTGGCAATGCCAATTGGTAACAGCCACTATGGAGCACAGAATGGAGGTTACCAGAGTAAGGGGAGGTGGGAGGGATAAATTGGAAATTGGGATTGACATATACACACCACTATATATAAAAGAGATAACAAATAAGGGCTTACTGTATAGCACAGGGAACTCTACTCAATACTCTGTAATGACCTGTATGGGAAAGGAATCCAAAAAGGATTGGATATATGTATAACTGTTTCACTGTGCTGTGCAGCAGAAAGTAACACAACATTGTAAATCAACTCTATTCCAAAAAAATTGAAATTGAAATGAAATGAAGTAAAATAAAATAAAATAGAGCTACCAGATGATCCAGCAAGTTCACTCCTGTGTGCATATCTGGAGGAAAGCATAAATCGAAAAGACACATCTTCCCCAATGTTCACTGCAACACTTTTTACAATAGCGAAGACATGGAAGCAACCAAAATGTCCATCAACATATGAATATAGGTAAAGAATATGTGATACATATATATAATGGAATATGACTCAGCCATAAAATAGAAGAAAATAATGTCAGTTGCAGTAACATGGATGGACCTAGAGATGATTGTACTAAGTGAAGTAAGTCAGACAGAGTAAGACAAATATTGGATGATATCACTTCTAGGTGGAAGCTAAACATTGATACAAATGAACTAACTTACAAAACAGAGGCAGACTCACAGACTTGGAAAACAAACTTATGGTTACCAAAGGGGAGAGGTGGGGGGTAGGGATAAATCAGGAGCTTGGGGTAAACATACGAATACTACTATATATAACAGATAAGCAACAAGGACCTACTGTATAGCACAGGGAGCTCTACTCAGTATTCTGGGAATACCGTTATCAGAAAAGAATCTGATAAAGAATGAATATATGCATATGTGTAACTGAATCACTTGCTGTGCAGCTGAAATGAACACAACATTGTAAATCAACTATACTCCAATAAAATTTAAATTTCAAAATAAAGAAAATCACCTATATTTCAAAAGAAAAAAAAAAAGAATTCCCATCTCTTTATATGGCTTGATAGCTTACTTTTTTAGTGCTCAATATTATCCCATTCCCAGAATATATTAATACTATATCATTTCATTCACCTATTGGAGGACACCTTAGTTTCATTCACATTTTGGCAATATTGAATTAGGTGCTATAAGTATCCATATGCAGGTTTTCCTCTGGAAGTATGTTTTAAACTACTTTCAGTAAATATCCATGAGAACACTTGACGGATTGTACAGTAAGGGAATGCTCAATATTCTAGCAAGTGTCAATCAGACTACCAAAGTAGCTGTATTATTTTTCATTTCCACCAATGACAAATGACATTTCCTATTGTTCCACATCTCCTACAGAATTTGTTCTTGTCATTGTTCACATTTTAGCCATTCTAAGTGTTACATAGTGGTATGGAATTGTATTTTTAATTTGCTTTTTCATGGCAGCATGTAATCTGGATTATTCTTCTGTATACTTATATGCATAGTGTCTATTTTCTTTGGTGAGGTGTCCATAAAGTATATTGGTCCACATTTTATTTAGGTTGCTTTCATTTTTTTCTACCCAATCTGTATTTGTTTTATTTATTTTCGTGCCTTGTTGCATTAGCAAGGACTTGGAGTAAAATATGGAAAAGGAGTCATGAAAGGGGACATCCTTGCTTTTACCTGAACTTAGTGGAAAAGCTTCATGGTTTTGACCATTAATCATGATGTAAGATAAAAGTTTCCTGTAAATCTTTGTTATCAACTTGAGAAAGCTCCAGTCTATTTCTTTAACTGAGAGTTTTTATGAAGAATGGGTGTTAGATTTTTTCAAAGGTCTTCTGAATCTATTGATATGCTAATGGTTGTCTTTAAGGTGTTGATATGATGGATATAATTATTTGATTCTAGAATGTTGAACCAGCCTTTCATACCTGGGATTATTTCCTCTCATTCATGATATAAAATTCTCTCAAAATATTGTTGGATTCGATTTGGTAATATTTTGTTGAGGATTTTTGCATTGATGTTCCTGAGAGATATTGGTCAGTTTTCTTTACTATTCATATGTTCTTCTAAGTTTGGATGTTGTGGATTTAGTGTCAGACATTCATTTGGGGAGATTCTCAGTCATTTTTAAAAAATATTTTCTGTTCTTTATTATCTTTATTCTCCTCCTGCTATACCCATTATGTATAGGTCACAGCATTTTTCATTGTTCCACAATTATTGATTACTCTGTTCTGTTGATTTCTTTCCTGCCCATTTTCTCTTTTCTTTTGAGATTTAAAGGTTTCTCCTGATACGTCTTCAAGCTCACAGATATTTCTCCTCAGCCAGCTCTTTGACTGCTAAAACAAAATACGAGAGACTTGGTATTTTATAAACAACAGAATATTTTTGTTTTCTCATAATTGCTGAGGCTGAAAAGTTCAAGAACAAGTAACCAGGGGCTTCCCTGGAGGTGCAGTGGTTAAGAATCTGCCTACCAATAAAGGGGACAAGGGTTCGAGCCCTGGTCCAGGAAGATCCCACATACCATGGAACAACTAAGCCCGTGCACCACAAATACTGAGCCTGTGCTCTAGAGGCCACAGGCCACAACTACTGAGCCCGTGAGCCACCACTACTGAAACCCACACGCCTAGAGCCCGTGCTCCACAACAAGAGAAGCCACTCAATGAGAAGCCCACGCACCGCACCAAAGACCCAACACAGCCAAAAAATTAATTAATTAATTATCTAATTATTTTTTTAAAAAAAAGAACAAGTTGCCAGCTGACTTAGTGTCTGGCGAGGGACCAATTTCTGGTTCATAATGTGGGTCTTCTCGCTCGGCAATGAAATCATGGAATGGGCATAAGATCTTCTGTGTGCTACATTTATTAGGTCACTAATCCCATGTTTGAGGTCTCTGGCCTCATAACCTAATCACCTCCCAAAAGCCCCACCTCCTAATACCATCAACATGGGAGCTAGGTTTCAAAATTTTAAAATTAGAGGTACAAAATATTTACACCATAACAGGGACCACAGAGTTAACTGATTTTTCCTTTCATGTTAAAGGTTTGCACATTTATATTTATTATATAATCCCAAAACCCTTGTTTTTTTTTTTTTTTTATAAGATTCTTTTTCCGTATACGCCAGTACAGACCACTGATTAGAGTTCCCTGTGCTATAAAGCAGGTCTTTATCTATTTTATATATAGTAGTGTGTATAAGTCAGTCCCAATCTCCCAATTTATCCCTTCCCCACTTATTCCCTGGTAACCATAAGTTTGTTTTCTATATCCATGATTCTATTTCTGTTGTGTAAATAAGTTCATTTGTACCTTTTTTTTTCTTTTTTAGATTCCTCATATAAGCAATATCATATGATATCTGTCTTTCTGTGTCTGACTTGCTTCACTCAGTATAACAATCTCTAGGTCCATCCATGTTGCTACAAAACCCTTAATTGTTAAGGATAACTCTCAATTTTTCCCAGTATCATCAGCAATTCTTTCTGGCAGACACGTGATAACACTTTTTAAACAGGGATATTGAGACCAAGGCTCCTGACCTGCAAACAAACAAAACATCATTCATATAGTGAAAACTTTGCAAATCAAAGGATGAAAGCACTTGGTCTAAATCCCTTTGCACCCACTGCTGACAGAGGGCAGAGGAGTTTGACTCACTAATCTTCCTTACGTGCACTTCTTCCTAATGGGGTATTCTATGTAAAACTTATAAGAAGCGGGGATGTATCATGGAACACACCAATCGCTACTACAGATTCTGAAGCAGCAAAACAAAACAAAACAAAAAAAAAACATGATGAATCCATCCAAAGGGTTCTGTCCACATTGTTACAATAGTTTCCTTCACACTGTGAACCCTTTTCAAACCCTATCACTTGAACCTATTTTTATTTTTTTCAACAAAAATAATGTTAATCTGCAGTCAGACGCTCCAGTAATATTACACTATCCCTTGTGCAAGTATGTAGGGATTTGAGGAGCTATGGGAGGCCACCATGAGAGGTTGCCTAGAGTAATTAGGACATTTCATTTAATGTTGGTTCTTCTCCCTAAGATGTCTGCTATCCTCTTCTTTTTGTAGCTACTAGCATTGAGAAAGTGACCAAGATAAGGCCCTTCTCTTTTACTGCCCATGAATGCAACTGTGATTAACCCCACAGAACTTGGTGCTTCCAGAATCCCCTGAACCTACTGACCCTCCATGCATGGCATGACATAGATAAGGATGGTGACGTGTATCCTTGTATAGAGCATGTTATAAAATGTTTGACTCTTCCCTTCCTCATAATTCCAAAGAATAGATTTCTTTGGATTTCTGCTTAATGCTGCTGGAGTTGGTACAAAAGTTGAGGGAGGTATCAGGGCACACCAAAAGAGAGGGTAACTGCACAGCAAATACAAGCAGGTACATTTCTGTGTAGTTTCAAGCAGCTTATTTGCTATATCAACCATGGTGACATGTTGACCCTTCCTCTTTCTACTAGTAGTACAACAAACATAAAGGATATTTAGGCTGCTTGTTTTATCCCCACCTCTCACAATTGATCTGCATTAACATATAGGACAATGAAGGGCCCTTTCTACCATCTTAACCAATATTTGAGAACTAGAAAATGTCCAGATTTTTCTGGGGTTTATTTTCATATTCCCCAATCAGGCCTATGAAGGAATCTTACCTATTGTGTTTAGTGAAGTCATATCTCTGACGGCATCCCATCATCAACAAAACTGGAAAGAAATTTGAAGGGTCTTCGATTTTACCATATTTGAAATAACAATATTTTAGCCTGCCACGTTTTTGGATTTTAGAAAAAAATATTTTAAATGAGACAAAAAATCATTTTTATGACACAAAAAGACAGCAATAGTTTTATATTTTTATCTGTTCCACTTGCACACAAGTGTCTCATGGGGTTATGTAAAGCTCTCCTGTTGGGTGCTGTGCATGGTGCAAGTATGGATTAAAGCTTAGGAATCTTAAGCTTCAGTCACCTGAAACATTTAAATTAGGATGCAAGCAATCCTGTCCAACATTTGAAAAGAGCAAGACACTCTCTTTATTTTATTTGTTAGGTAATGAATCTGTCTTTTCCCCAAGGAGAGAAACAAGTGGCATCTTCCATCAATGTGTTGCACAAATATCTTTGAACAGAGAGTGCAAGCAGAGGCTGATACAGGATGTGAAAAAAAAAAAAAAGAGAGACCCTTCTGGCATTTTCTCCTAACTTATTGCAATCTCCCATTTAAAATGTGGGAATAATCAATCTTCTGAGGAAAAAGGCCCAAGGAAGGTTTTTGCTTCTGTGGAATAAGGGGATTGCTAAAGATTTCAGGAGGCATGACAAATTAGTGAGAATGACCATGAGAAATCAGAGAAAAGTCAGATCCATGGATGAAGTGATGTTTACCACTGTGAATCAATGAGAAGTAGGAGCAAATGAAAAGAAAGCTGATACAACATTTTCTGAATAAATGTAACCTTTCAGCTGTCATAGAAAAATTAATACTCACTATGATACAACATATTTAGTTTAGAAAGTTAACTTAAATTTAAAGTTTAATAATTACATTTATTGAAGAAATGAAAACATATTTGTGGTTTAGAATAAATAATGTGTTCTGCTACAGGTAAGAAGTCTACATAAATAAATAGAAATAAGACTAAATAAATAAAGAGGAAAATAACAAATTAGATGTTATTAACATTAAAAACTGACACTCATCTAAAGAAAGAGAAGGAGAGAGAGAAAGAGAGAAGAACTCATCTCAAGCATGTATTAAAAACTCCTAAATAAGAAGTCTTCAGATGTTAAAAAAAAAAGGAAGTCTTCAATAAGAAGATAATGGAATAGCAAAATGGGGGAAATATACCAAAAGATATTTCAAAAAAGAGAGTACAGAATGTTAAGTAAACATATCAAAAGATGCTTGGCTTCTTAGTAGTCAATTAAATGCAAAAGCGTGATACCTGGAATTATCACTCACCAACCAGAAAGTTCAAATGAAAATGACAGGTATTATCAAGTTTGACAAGAATGTGTATAATCCTTGAATCTCATTCACTGCTGCTGAAGATGAAAAATCATACAAATGTTTTGAAAATATTTAGACATATCTAAAAAGATAAACACAAGAAAGCTATGACTCGAAAATTTTACTACTACGTGTATACTGAACAATAATTTATACACACACCACCAAAGCTCAAGTTCTAGAATTTATATACCAGTGCTGTTCTCAATAGACACAAACTGAAAATCACTCATATTGTAATACACATTGGAATAAATTAATTAATAGTTAAATATTTACATTATGGAATCCTATGCAACAGTGGCAATGCATGATCACAACAACAGGCAACCATATAGGCATATTCACAAACAACATAAAATAAAAAAGCCCAATCCAACAGTGATTTTACTGTGCCATAACATTGATATAAAATACAAAATACAGGTAAAGTTATCTTTTTGTTAGATACCAGAACAATATTAAACCTTAAGGGGAGTCACTAGAATGGGACCAGGGGGCCTCTGAGTATCTGGCAATTTTCTGTGTCTTTATCTAGAAGCTATGTTTAGAGTGTATTCAGATGCTGAATTTTCTGAAATTTGTCATTTCCTTACAAACCATGCATGTTTTTCGTTGTTTTTTATACATAACAAAAACTAAAAAAGATAGACCGGGAAGGTAATTGTATTAGCACTTTAATATCCATGCTTTTCAAGGTGGAAGTGAAAAGTATTAAATACTTGACATTGTGATTACTTCTTAAAAGTAAGGTGAAAATTTGAGGTTAATAAATAAGACATGCTTCTTCATATATAATCCTCAAAGAGGAGGGGTAGAAAGGAGTATTATTATTTTTTTCTTTAATACAGAATCGTTAAGATAGAAAATAATGAAAACAGACTAGGTTTAAAAAAGAGCACACTGGACTTCCCTGGTGGCACAATGGGTAAGAATTTGCCTGCCAATGCAGGGAACAGGGGTTCCATCCCTGGTCTGGGAAGATCCCACATGCCACAGAGCAACTAAGCCCGTGTGCCACAATTACTGAGCCTGTGCTCTAGAGCCTGCAAGCAACAACTATTGAGCCTGCATGACACAACTACTGAAGCCCATGCACCTAGAGCCCATACTCCACAACAAGAGAAACCACCGCAAGGAGAAGGCCGTGCACCACAACGATGAGTAACCCCTGCTTCTCTAGTAACAACTGGAGAAACCCTGTGCAGCAACGAAGACCCAACACAACCAAACATTTAAAAAATTAAATCTTTTGACTTCTGAGATGACTCACTCACGTGGCTGTAGGTAAGAGGCCTCAGTTCCTTGCCACATGGATCTCTCCTTAGGGCTGCTTGAGTGTCCTCATGACATGGCAGCTGGCTTACCCCAGGATGAGTGATCTAGCAGAAACCAAAGCAGAAGCTGCAATGTCTTTTATAACTTTGGAAGCTGCACTTTGTCATTTCTGCAATTTCTTATTAGTTAAACAGTCAACCCTTTTCAAGTGCGAGGAGCCACACTGGTACATGGAGACTGGGAGATAATTAGGGGATAATTAGGTCCATCTTGGAGGCTGGCTACCAAAGTGGCTGACTAGCCAAAGTCTGAATTTTGTTTTCTTCATTTCTGGAGAGAAAATGGTCAGTGAACCTCATTGGTGGTCTTTGAGATGTACCAAAGCTACCTCTTGCTCTCACCCCCAGCTGTGTGGCTGACAGGGTCTTGGTGCTCCAGCCGGGTGTCAAGCCTGTGCCTCTGAGGTGGGAGAGCCGAGTTCAGGACATTGGTCTACCAGAGACCTCTGGCACCTTGTAATATCAAATGGCGAAAGCTCTTCCAGAGATATCCGTCTCAACGCTAAGACCCATCTCCACTCAGAGACCAGCAAGATCCAGTGCTGGACATCCCATGCCAAACAACTAGCAAGACAGGAATGCAGGCCCACCCATTAGCAGAGAGGCTGCCGAAAATCACAATAAGGTCACAGACACCCCAAAACACACCACCAGATGCGGATCTGTCCACCAGAAAGACAAGATCCAGACACACCCACCAGAACACAGGCACCAGTCCCCTCCATCAGAAAGCCTACACAACCCACTGAACCAACCTTAGCCACTGGGGGCAGACACCAAATACAACGGGAACTACGAATCTGCAGCCTCTGAAAAGGAGACCCCAAACACAGTCCCCAAAGCCAAATGAGAAGACACAGAAACACACAGCAGATGAAGGAGCAAGGTAAAAACCCACCAGACCAAACAAATGTGGAGGAAATAGGCAGTCTACCTGAAAATGAATTCAGAGTAATGATAATAAAGATGATCCCAAATCTTGGTACTGGAATGGAGAATAGACAAGAAACGTTTAACAAGGACCTAGAAGAACTAAAGAGCAAACAAACAATGATGAACAACACAATAAACGGAATTAAAAATTCTCTAGAAGGAAACAATAGCAGAATAACTGAGGCAGAAGAATGGATAAATGACCTGGAAGATAAAATAGTGGAAATAACTACTGCAAAGCAAAATAAAGAAAAAAGAATGAAAAGAATTGAGGACAATCTGAGACATCTCTGGGAAAACATTAAACGCACCAACATTCGAATATAGGGGTCCCAGAAGTAGAAGAGAAAAAGAAAGACACTGAGAAAATATTTAAAGAGATTATAGTTGAAAACTTCCCTAATATGGGAAAGGAAATCGTTAATCAAGTCCAGGAAGCGCAGGGAGTCCCATACAAGATAAACCCAAGGAGAAACATGCCAAAACATCTATTAATCAAACTATCAAAAATTAAATACAAAGAAAAAATATTAAAAGCAGCAAGGGAAAAACAACAAATAACATACAAGGGAATCCCCGTAAGGTTAACAGCTGAACTTTCAGCAGAAACTCTGCAAGCCAGAAGGGACTGGCAGGACATATTTAAAGTAATGAAAGGGGAAAAGCTACAACCAAGATTACTCGACCCACCAA
This sequence comes from Balaenoptera borealis, assembly GCF_965194805.1. NCBI lineage: Eukaryota > Metazoa > Chordata > Mammalia > Artiodactyla > Balaenopteridae > Balaenoptera > Balaenoptera borealis. Next base: position 16,499 of record NW_028121599.1, read on the forward strand.
GGATCTCGTTCAGATTCGACAGAGAAATTAAAACCTTTACAGACAAGCAAAAGCTAAGAGAATTCAGCACCACCAAACCCGCTTTACAACAAATGCTAAAAGAACTTCTCTAGGCAGGAAACACAAGAGAAGGAAAAGACCTACAATAAGAAACCCAAAACAATTAAGAAAATGGTAATAAGAACATACATATCAATAATTACCTTAAATGTAAATGGATTAAATGCTCCAACCAAAAGACATAGACTGGCTGAATGGATCCGAAAACACGACCGGTATGTATGTGGTCTACAAGAGACCCACTTCAGACATAGGGACACATACGGATGGAAAGTGAGGGGATGGAATAAGATATTCCATGCAAATGGAAATCAAAAGAAAGCTAGAGTAGCAATTCTCATATCAGACAAAAAAGACTTTAAAATAAAGACTATTACAGGAGACAAAGAAGGACACTACATAATGATCAAGGGATCAATCCAAGAAGAAGATATAACAATTGTATAATTTTATGCACCCAACATAGGAGCACCTCAATACATAAGGCAAATGCTAACAGCCATAAAAGGGGAAATCGACAGTAACACAATCATAGTAGGGGACTTTAGCACCCCTCTTTCACCAATGAACAGATCATCCACAATGAAAATAAATAAGGAAACACAAGCTTTAAATGATACATTAAACAAGATGGACTTAATTGATATTTATAGGACATTCCATCCAAAAACAACAGAATACACTTTTTCTCAAGTGCTCCTGGAACATTCTCCAGGATAGATCATATCTTGGGTCACAAATCAAGCCTTGGTAAATATAAGAAAATTGAAATCGTATCAAGTATCTTTTCCAACCACAATGCTATCAGACTAGATATCAATTACAGGGAAAAAGTCTGTAAAAAATAAAAACACATGGACACTCAACAATACACTACTTAATAACCAAGACATCACTGAAGAAATCAAAGAGGAAATAAAAAAATACCTAGAAACAAATGACAATGAAAACATGAAGACCCAAAACCTATGGGATGCAGCAAGAGCAGTTCTAAGAGAGAAGTTTGTAGCAATACAATCCTACCTCAAGAAACAAGAAATATCTCAAATAAACAAGTTAACCTTACACCTAAAGCAATTAGAGAAAGAAAGAAAAAAAAAAAAAAAACAAAGTCAGCAGAGGAAAGACATCATAAAGATCAGACCAGAAATAAATGAAAAAGAAATGAAGGAAACAACAGCAAAGATCAAAACAACTAAAAGCTGGTTCCTGGAGAGGATAAACAAAATTGATAAACCATTAGCCAGACTCATCAAGAAAAAAAGGGAGACGACTCAAATCAATAGAATTACAAATGAAAAAGAAGAAGTAACAACTGACACTGCAGACATACAAAGGATCATGAGAGATTACTGCAAGCAACTATATGCCAATAAAATGGACAACCTGGAAGAAATGGACAAATGCTTAGAAAAGCACAACCTTCCAAGACTGAACCAGGAAGAAATAGAAACTACAAACAAACCAATCCCAAGCACTGAACTTGAGACTGTGATTAAAAATCTTCCAACAAACAAAAGCCCAGGACCAGATGGCTTCACAGGCAAATTCTATCAAACATTTAGAGAAGAGTTAACACCTATCCTTCTCAAACTCTTCCAAAATATAGCAGAGGGAGGAACTCTCCCAAACTTATTCTATGAGACCACCATCTCCCTGACACCAAAACCAGACAAAGATGTCACAAAGAAAGAAAACTACAGGTCAATATCACTGATGAACATAGCTGCAAAAATCCACTGCACAATACTAGCAAACAGAATCCAACAGCGCCTTAAAAGGATCATAC
>NW_028121598.1:0-18277 GCF_965194805.1 Balaenoptera borealis
TCAGCAAGGCACAGGCACCCCAAAGTTTAGGGCTGCTCTGTTGACAAGAACCTCCACTTCGTTACACCTTAAATATCCCAGGAAAGAGAAAAATGGATAAAGAAGTTGTGGTCCTTTTGTACAATGGAATATCACTCAGCCATGAAATCAACGTCATAAGGCTAGTAGCAGCATGATGAGTGGATTTAGGTACGACGATTCTAAGTGAAATAAGTCACACAGAAAAAGACACTTATCATAAGATATCACTTATAGAGGGAATGTAAAAACCGCTACCCTTGAACTGAATTACAAAACAGAACAGAGTCACACGTTTAGAAAACACACTATGGCTGCTTAACGGGAAAGGTGAGGTGGGGTGATGCCTAAAACAAGGGTTTCAAATTAGCTCAGAAACCGTTCCATAAACCCAATATGTAATAGACAAGACCTACTCCTTGCTCAGTGATCTGGACTCAAAACCCCCTATTCACCGCCCAAGAATATATCTGACTAGTAAGAATCTTAAAACCTATGTACTGATATCCCTCTGTAAGTGAGTCAAGTGGGTGTAAAGCGGCATAAACACAGCAGTGAAAAGCAGCTAAACCCCTTTATAAAAATCAATCACTTTTAAAAACCCGTGAAACAAAGACAGTGAAAGAGAGAGAAATTCTTACAAAATTCGTTCAAGGGCTGTGATGCCACCTGGATTGACCATATCTAGACCCACAGCTGATTGAGGCATAAGGGTGGACACTCTTGGGGCTGAGAGGTTTGGTGAGGTTGGGTGAGCAAATGCAGACCCTTTAGAGTAATACTGCGTGGTACCCATTCCATGGGTCCCAAATCTCCAGGTTCAAGGGCATCTTCCTACATCGAAAACATGCATGAGAATCCCAGAAGATGGTACATCGTGTGATCGGGAAAGGTTTCTAAAACGCACCTCATTTCTCATCTCCTTGTGCTCGGGTTCGCCATTCCAGCCGCTTTACTAGCAATCTCCCTCCTTGAGAATCAGCACCTTTAACCTCCTGTTCCGTACAGGTTGCAATTTGTCCTGAGGATGAACGGGAATAGGGGGAACCAATGAGACACTAGCTCTAGGTGTGGGGACAGGCACAGGTCACTCTATTTTCCCATCAGGAAGAAGAATTAACCACAGGCTCAGCCTGCCGCCCGGGACCAGAATAGGGCCTGAAGCAATCCTGCGCTTTTGCGGCCAGCTCCCAAGAAAGCGAGTTGAAAAATGGAGCTCAGGGGCACTGCAATTCACAAACCTGCAGAGTTATAAATGATAACTCTCGTCCACAAATATATTGACGGAAGACAACATAGAGGATTTGAAAGCAAGGCAGAATTGCAGGAAACAGATTTCAGGAGGTAGATTCGAATCGCCTTTAAAGCACGGGAAAAGCGGCAAAACCTCGACAATGATGCCCGTGGCCAAAAAGGGCGTATGCGTTTTTTCCTGAATATATTCAGGAAAAAACGCATACGCCCTTTTTGGCCAACCAAGCAACCTGGAAAGGCAAATCAGCGCTACAAAGAAGTCTCGCTTCCCATCGGTCAAAAGGGCCATGCTGAATAAAGTGTCAAAACCAGAAATGCAGGACAGGCCATGGAGAAACGGGAGCCTTGCTACGCTGATGGGCGGGATGTAAATTGCCAACAGCCACTCTGCAGAAGTGTACGGTGTGTCCTGAAACATCGAAAAAACTCAGCTTAGAGAGCATAGGGCACTTCCACTCACGGGCGTATAAATTGGGAAAACTAAAAATCAGCAAGGCACAGGCACCCCAAAGTTTAGGGCTGCTCTGTTGACAAGAACCTCCACTTCGTTACACCTTAAATATCCCAGGAAAGAGAAAAATGGATAAAGAAGTTGTGGTCCTTTTGTACAATGGAATATCACTCAGTCATGAAATCAACGTCATAAGGCTAGTAGCAGCATGATGAGTGGATTTAGGTACGACGATTCTAAGTGAAATAAGTCACACAGAAAAAGACACTTATCATAAGATATCACTTATAGAGGGAATGTAAAAACCGCTACCCTTGAACTGAATTACAAAACAGAACAGAGTCAAACGTTTAGAAAACACACTATGGCTGCTTAACGGGAAAGGTGAGGTGGGGTGATGCCTAAAACAAGGGTTTCAAATTAGCTCAGAGACCGTTCCATAAACCCAATATGTAATAGACAAGACCTACTCTTTGCTCAGTGATCTGGACTCAAAACCCCCTATTCACCGCCCAAGAATATATCTGACTAGTAAGAATCTTAAAACCTATGTACTGATATCCCTCTGTAAGTGAGTCAAGTGGGTGTAAAGCGGCATAAACACAGCAGTGAAAAGCAGCTAAACCCCTTTATAAAAATCAATCACTTTTAAAAACCCGTGAAACAAAGACAGTGAAAGAGAGAGAAATTCTTACAAAATTCGTTCAAGGGCTGTGATGCCACCTGGATTGACCATATCTAGACCCACAGCTGATTGAGGCATAAGGGTGGACACTCTTGGGGCTGAGAGGTTTGGTGAGGTTGGGTGAGCAAATGCAGACCCTTTAGAGTAATACTGCGTGGTACCCATCCCATGGGTCCCAAATCTCCAGGTTCAAGGGCATCTTCCTACATCGAAAACATGCATGAGAATCCCAGAAGATGGTACATCGTGTGATCGGGAAAGGTTTCTAAAACGCACCTCATTTCTCATCTCCTTGTGCTCGGGTTCGCCATTCCAGCCGCTTTACTAGCAATCTCCCTCCTTGAGAATCAGCACCTTTAACCTCCTGTTCCGTACAGGTTGCAATTTGTCCTGAGGATGAACGGGAAGAGGGGGAACCAATGAGACACTAGCTCTAGGTGAGGGGACAGGCACAGGTCACTCTATTTTCCCATCAGGAAGAAGAATTAACCACAGCCTCAGCCTGCCGCCCGGGACCAGAATAGGGCCTGAAGCAATCCTGCGCTTTTGCGGCCAGCTCCCAAGAAAGCGAGTTGAAAAATGGAGCTCAGGGGCACTGCAATTCACAAACCTGCAGAGTTATAAATGATAACTCTCGTCCACAAATATATTGACGGAAGACAACAGAGAGGATTTGAAAGCAAGGCAGAATTGCAGGAAACAGATTTCAGGAGGTAGATTCAAATCGCCTTTAAAGCACGGGAAAAGCGGCAAAACCTCGACAATGATGCCCTTGGCCAAAAAGGGCGTATGCGTTTTTTCCTGAATATATTCAGGAAAAAACGCATACGCCCTTTTTGGCCAACCAAGCAACCTGGAAAGACAAATCAGCGCTACAAAGAAGTCTCGCTTCCCATCGGTCAAAAGGGCCATGCTGAATAAAGTGTCAAAACCAGAAATGCAGGACAGGCCATGGAGAAACGGGAGCCTTGCTACGCTGATGGGCGGGATGTAAATTGCCAACAGCCACTCTGCAGAAGTGTACGGTGTGTCCTGAAACATCGAAAACACTCAGCTTAGAGAGCATAGGGCACTTCCACTCACGGGCGTATAAATTGGGAAAACTAAAAATCAGCAAGGCACAGGCACCCCAAAGTTTAGGGCTGCTCTGTTGACAAGAACCTCCACTTCGTTACACCTTAAATATCCCAGGAAAGAGAAAAATGGATAAAGAAGTTGTGGTCCTTTTGTACAATGGAATATCACTCAGCCATGAAATCAACGTCATAAGGCTAGTAGCAGCATGATCAGTGGATTTAGGTACGACGATTCTAAGTGAAATAAGTCACACAGAAAAAGACACTTATCATAAGATATCACTTATAGAGGGAATGTAAAAACCGCTACCCTTGAACTGAATTACAAAACAGAACAGAGTCACACGTTTAGAAGACACACTATGGCTGCTTAACGGGAAAGGTGAGGTGGGGTGATGCATAAAACAAGGGTTTCAAATTAGCTCAGAGACCGTTCCATAAACCCAATATGTAATAGACAAGACCTACTCCTTGCTCAGTGATCTGGACTCAAAACCCCCTATTCACCGCCCAAGAATATATCTGACTAGTAAGAATCTTAAAACCTATGTACTGATATCCCTCTGTAAGTGAGTCAAGTGGGTGTAAAGCGGCATAAACACAGCAGTGAAAAGCAGCTAAACCCCTTTATAAAAATCAATCACTTTTAAAAACCCGTGAAACAAAGACAGTGAAAGAGAGAGAAATTCTTACAAAATTCGTTCAAGGGCTGTGATGCCACCTGGATTGACCATATCTAGACCCACAGCTGATTGAGGCATAAGGGTGGACACTCTTGGGGCTGAGAGGTTTGGTGAGGTTGGGTGAGCAAATGCAGACCCTTTAGAGTAATACTGCGTGGTACCCATCCCATGGGTCCCAAATCTCCAGGTTCAAGGGCATCTTCCTACATCGAAAACATGCATGAGAATCCCAGAAGATGGTACATCGTGTGATCGGGAAAGGTTTCTAAAACGCACCTCATTTCTCATCTCCTTGTGCTCGGGTTCGCCATTCCAGCCGCTTTACTAGCAATCTCCCTCCTTGAGAATCAGCACCTTTAACCTCCTGTTCCGTACAGGTTGCAATTTGTCCTGAGGATGAACGGGAAGAGGGGGAACCAATGAGACACTAGCTCTAGGTGTTGGGACAGGCACAGGTCACTGTATTTTCCCATCAGGAAGAAGAATTAACCACAGCCTCAGCCTGCCGCCCGGGACCAGAATAGGGCCTGAAGCAATCCTGCGCTTTTGCGGCCAGCTCCCAAGAAAGCGAGTTGAAAAATGGAGCTCAGGGGCACTGCAATTCACAATCCTGCAGAGTTATAAATGATAACTCTCGTCCACAAATATATTGACGGAAGACAACAGAGAGGATTTGAAAGCAAGGCAGAATTGCAGGAAACAGATTTCAGGAGGTAGATTCGAATCGCCTTTAAAGCACGGGAAAAGCGGCAAAACCTCGACAATGATGCCCTTGGCCAAAAAGGGCGTATGCGTTTTTTCCTGAATATATTCAGGAAAAAACGCATACGCCCTTTTTAGCCAACCAAGCAACCTGGAAAGGCAAATCAGCGCTACAAAGAAGTCTCGCTTCCCATCGGTCAAAAGGGCCATGCTGAATAAAGTGTCAAAACCAGAAATGCAGGACAGGCCATGGAGAAACGGGAGCCTTGCTACGCTGATGGGCGGGATGTAAATTGCCAACAGCCACTCTGCAGAAGTGTACGGTGTGTCCTGAAACATCGAAAACACTCAGCTTAGAGAGCATAGGGCACTTCCACTCACGGGCGTATAAATTGGGAAAACTAAAAATCAGCAAGGCACAGGCACCCCAAAGTTTAGGGCTGCTCTGTTGACAAGAACCTCCACTTCGTTACACCTTAAATATCCCAGGAAAGAGAAAAATGGATAAAGAAGTTGTGGTCCTTTTGTACAATGGAATATCACTCAGCCATGAAATCAACGTCATAAGGCTAGTAGCAGCATGATGAGTGGATTTAGGTACGACGATTCTAAGTGAAATAAGTCACACAGAAAAAGACACTTATCATAAGATATCACTTATAGAGGGAATGTAAAAACCGCTACCCTTGAACTGAATTGCAAAACAGAACAGAGTCACACGTTTAGAAAACACACTATGGCTGCTTAACGGGAAAGGTGAGGTGGGGTGATGCATAAAACAAGGGTTTCAAATTAGCTCAGAGACCGTTCCATAAACCCAATATGTAATAGACAAGACCTACTCCTTGCTCAGTGATCTGGACTCAAAACCCCCTATTCACCGCCCAAGAATATATCTGACTAGTAAGAATCTTAAAACCTATCTACTGATATCCCTCTGTAAGTGAGTCAAGTGGGTGTAAAGCGGCATAAACACAGCAGTGAAAAGCAGCTAAACCCCTTTATAAAAATCAATCACTTTTAAAAACCCGTGAAACAAAGACAGTGAAAGAGAGAGAAATTCTTACAAAATTCGTTCAAGGGCTGTGATGCCACCTGGATTGACCATATCTAGACCCACAGCTGATTGAGGCATAAGGGTGGACACTCTTGGGGCTGAGAGGTTTGGTGAGGTTGGGTGAGCAAATGCAGACCCTTTAGAGTAATACTGCGTGGTACCCATCCCATGGGTCCCAAATCTCCAGGTTCAAGGGCATCTTCCTACATCGAAAACATGCATGAGAATCCCAGAAGATGGTACATCGTGTGATCGGGAAAGGTTTCTAAAACGCACCTCATTTCTCATCTCCTTGTGCTCGGGTTCGCCATTCCAGCCGCTTTACTAGCAATCTCCCTCCTTGAGAATCAGCACCTTTAACCTCCTGTTCCGTACAGGTTGCAATTGGTCCTGAGGATGAACGGGAAGAGGGGGAACCAATGAGACACTAGCTCTAGGTGTGGGGACAGGCACAGGTCACTCTATTTTCCCATCAGGAAGAAGAATTAACCACAGCCTCAGCCTGCCGCCCGGGACCAGAATAGGGCCTGAAGCAATCCTGCGCTTTTGCGGCCAGCTCCCAAGAAAGCGAGTTGAAAAATGGAGCTCAGGGGCACTGCAATTCACAAACCTGCAGAGTTATAAATGATAACTCTCGTCCACAAATATATTGACGGAAGACAACAGAGAGGATTTGAAAGCAAGGCAGAATTGCAGGAAACAGATTTCAGGAGGTAGATTCGAATCGCCTTTAAAGCACGGGAAAAGCGGCAAAACCTCGACAATGATGCCCTTGGCCAAAAAGGGCGTATGCGTTTTTTCCTGAATATATTCAGGAAAAAACGCATACGCCCTTTTTGGCCAACCAAGCAACCTGGAAAGGCAAATCAGCGCTACAAAGAAGTCTCGCTTCCCATCGGTCAAAAGGGCCATGCTGAATAAAGTGTCAAAACCAGAAATGCAGGACAGGCCATGGAGAAACGGGAGCCTTGCTACGCTGATGGGCGGGATGTAAATTGCCAACAGCCACTCTGCAGAAGTGTACGGTGTGTCCTGAAACATCGAAAACACTCAGCTTAGAGAGCATAGGGCACTTCCACTCACGGGCGTATAAATTGGGAAAACTAAAAATCAGCAAGGCACAGGCACCCCAAAGTTTAGGGCTGCTCTGTTGACAAGAACCTCCACTTCGTTACACCTTAAATATCCCAGGAAAGAGAAAAATGGATAAAGAAGTTGTGGTCCTTTTGTACAATGGAATATCACTCAGCCATGAAATCAACGTCATAAGGCTAGTAGCAGCATGATGAGTGGATTTAGGTACGACGATTCTAAGTGAAATAAGTCACACAGAAAAAGACACTTATCATAAGATATCACTTATAGAGGGAATGTAAAAACCGCTACCCTTGAACTGAATTACAAAACAGAACAGAGTCACACGTTTAGAAAACACACTATGGCTGCTTAACGGGAAAGGTGAGGTGGGGTGATGCCTAAAACAAGGGTTTCAAATTAGCTCAGAGACCGTTCCATAAACCCAATATGTAATAGACAAGACCTACTCCTTGCTCAGTGATCTGGACTCAAAATCCCCTATTCACCGCCCAAGAATATATCTGACTAGTAAGAATCTTAAAACCTATGTACTGATATCCCTCTGTAAGTGAGTCAAGTGGGTGTAAAGCGGCATAAACACAGCAGTGAAAAGCAGCTAAACCCCTTTATAAAAATCAATCACTTTTAAAAACCCGTGAAACAAAGACAGTGAAAGAGAGAGAAATTCTTACAAAATTCGTTCAAGGGCTGTGATGCCACCTGGATTGACCATATCTAGACCCACAGCTGATTGAGGCATAAGGGTGGACACTCTTGGGGCTGAGAGGTTTGGTGAGGTTGGGTGAGCAAATGCAGACCCTTTAGAGTAATACTGCGTGGTACCCATCCCATGGGTCCCAAATCTCCAGGTTCAAGGGCATCTTCCTACATCGAAAACATGCATGAGAATCCCAGAAGATGGTACATCGTGTGATCGGGAAAGGTTTCTAAAACGCACCTCATTTCTCATCTCCTTGTGCTCGGGTTCGCCATTCCAGCCGCTTTACTAGCAATCTCCCTCCTTGAGAATCAGCACCTTTAACCTCCTGTTCCGTACAGGTTGCAATTTGTCCTGAGGATGAACGGGAAGAGGGGGAACCAATGAGACACTAGCTCTAGGTGAGGGGACAGGCACAGGTCACTCTATTTTCCCATCAGGAAGAAGAATTAACCACAGCCTCAGCCTGCCGCCCGGGACCAGAATAGGGCCTGAAGCAATCCTGCGCTTTTGCGGCCAGCTCCCAAGAAAGCGAGTTGAAAAATGGAGCTCAGGGGCACTGCAATTCACAAACCTGCAGAGTTATAAATGATAACTCTCGTCCACAAATATATTGACGGAAGACAACAGAGAGGATTTGAAAGCAAGGCAGAATTGCAGGAAACAGATTTCAGGAGGTAGATTCAAATCGCCTTTAAAGCACGGGAAAAGCGGCAAAACCTCGACAATGATGCCCTTGGCCAAAAAGGGCGTATGCGTTTTTTCCTGAATATATTCAGGAAAAAACGCATACGCCCTTTTTGGCCAACCAAGCAACCTGGAAAGACAAATCAGCGCTACAAAGAAGTCTCGCTTCCCATCGGTCAAAAGGGCCATGCTGAATAAAGTGTCAAAACCAGAAATGCAGGACAGGCCATGGAGAAACGGGAGCCTTGCTACGCTGATGGGCGGGATGTAAATTGCCAACAGCCACTCTGCAGAAGTGTACGGTGTGTCCTGAAACATCGAAAACACTCAGCTTAGAGAGCATAGGGCACTTCCACTCACGGGCGTATAAATTGGGAAAACTAAAAATCAGCAAGGCACAGGCACCCCAAAGTTTAGGGCTGCTCTGTTGACAAGAACCTCCACTTCGTTACACCTTAAATATCCCAGGAAAGAGAAAAATGGATAAAGAAGTTGTGGTCCTTTTGTACAATGGAATATCACTCAGCCATGAAATCAACGTCATAAGGCTAGTAGCAGCATGATCAGTGGATTTAGGTACGACGATTCTAAGTGAAATAAGTCACACAGAAAAAGACACTTATCATAAGATATCACTTATAGAGGGAATGTAAAAACCGCTACCCTTGAACTGAATTACAAAACAGAACAGAGTCACACGTTTAGAAGACACACTATGGCTGCTTAACGGGAAAGGTGAGGTGGGGTGATGCATAAAACAAGGGTTTCAAATTAGCTCAGAGACCGTTCCATAAACCCAATATGTAATAGACAAGACCTACTCCTTGCTCAGTGATCTGGACTCAAAACCCCCTATTCACCGCCCAAGAATATATCTGACTAGTAAGAATCTTAAAACCTATGTACTGATATCCCTCTGTAAGTGAGTCAAGTGGGTGTAAAGCGGCATAAACACAGCAGTGAAAAGCAGCTAAACCCCTTTATAAAAATCAATCACTTTTAAAAACCCGTGAAACAAAGACAGTGAAAGAGAGAGAAATTCTTACAAAATTCGTTCAAGGGCTGTGATGCCACCTGGATTGACCATATCTAGACCCACAGCTGATTGAGGCATAAGGGTGGACACTCTTGGGGCTGAGAGGTTTGGTGAGGTTGGGTGAGCAAATGCAGACCCTTTAGAGTAATACTGCGTGGTACCCATCCCATGGGTCCCAAATCTCCAGGTTCAAGGGCATCTTCCTACATCGAAAACATGCATGAGAATCCCAGAAGATGGTACATCGTGTGATCGGGAAAGGTTTCTAAAACGCACCTCATTTCTCATCTCCTTGTGCTCGGGTTCGCCATTCCAGCCGCTTTACTAGCAATCTCCCTCCTTGAGAATCAGCACCTTTAACCTCCTGTTCCGTACAGGTTGCAATTTGTCCTGAGGATGAACGGGAAGAGGGGGAACCAATGAGACACTAGCTCTAGGTGTTGGGACAGGCACAGGTCACTGTATTTTCCCATCAGGAAGAAGAATTAACCACAGCCTCAGCCTGCCGCCCGGGACCAGAATAGGGCCTGAAGCAATCCTGCGCTTTTGCGGCCAGCTCCCAAGAAAGCGAGTTGAAAAATGGAGCTCAGGGGCACTGCAATTCACAATCCTGCAGAGTTATAAATGATAACTCTCGTCCACAAATATATTGACGGAAGACAACAGAGAGGATTTGAAAGCAAGGCAGAATTGCAGGAAACAGATTTCAGGAGGTAGATTCGAATCGCCTTTAAAGCACGGGAAAAGCGGCAAAACCTCGACAATGATGCCCTTGGCCAAAAAGGGCGTATGCGTTTTTTCCTGAATATATTCAGGAAAAAACGCATACGCCCTTTTTAGCCAACCAAGCAACCTGGAAAGGCAAATCAGCGCTACAAAGAAGTCTCGCTTCCCATCGGTCAAAAGGGCCATGCTGAATAAAGTGTCAAAACCAGAAATGCAGGACAGGCCATGGAGAAACGGGAGCCTTGCTACGCTGATGGGCGGGATGTAAATTGCCAACAGCCACTCTGCAGAAGTGTACGGTGTGTCCTGAAACATCGAAAACACTCAGCTTAGAGAGCATAGGGCACTTCCACTCACGGGCGTATAAATTGGGAAAACTAAAAATCAGCAAGGCACAGGCACCCCAAAGTTTAGGGCTGCTCTGTTGACAAGAACCTCCACTTCGTTACACCTTAAATATCCCAGGAAAGAGAAAAATGGATAAAGAAGTTGTGGTCCTTTTGTACAATGGAATATCACTCAGCCATGAAATCAACGTCATAAGGCTAGTAGCAGCATGATGAGTGGATTTAGGTACGACGATTCTAAGTGAAATAAGTCACACAGAAAAAGACACTTATCATAAGATATCACTTATAGAGGGAATGTAAAAACCGCTACCCTTGAACTGAATTGCAAAACAGAACAGAGTCACACGTTTAGAAAACACACTATGGCTGCTTAACGGGAAAGGTGAGGTGGGGTGATGCATAAAACAAGGGTTTCAAATTAGCTCAGAGACCGTTCCATAAACCCAATATGTAATAGACAAGACCTACTCCTTGCTCAGTGATCTGGACTCAAAACCCCCTATTCACCGCCCAAGAATATATCTGACTAGTAAGAATCTTAAAACCTATCTACTGATATCCCTCTGTAAGTGAGTCAAGTGGGTGTAAAGCGGCATAAACACAGCAGTGAAAAGCAGCTAAACCCCTTTATAAAAATCAATCACTTTTAAAAACCCGTGAAACAAAGACAGTGAAAGAGAGAGAAATTCTTACAAAATTCGTTCAAGGGCTGTGATGCCACCTGGATTGACCATATCTAGACCCACAGCTGATTGAGGCATAAGGGTGGACACTCTTGGGGCTGAGAGGTTTGGTGAGGTTGGGTGAGCAAATGCAGACCCTTTAGAGTAATACTGCGTGGTACCCATCCCATGGGTCCCAAATCTCCAGGTTCAAGGGCATCTTCCTACATCGAAAACATGCATGAGAATCCCAGAAGATGGTACATCGTGTGATCGGGAAAGGTTTCTAAAACGCACCTCATTTCTCATCTCCTTGTGCTCGGGTTCGCCATTCCAGCCGCTTTACTAGCAATCTCCCTCCTTGAGAATCAGCACCTTTAACCTCCTGTTCCGTACAGGTTGCAATTGGTCCTGAGGATGAACGGGAAGAGGGGGAACCAATGAGACACTAGCTCTAGGTGTGGGGACAGGCACAGGTCACTCTATTTTCCCATCAGGAAGAAGAATTAACCACAGCCTCAGCCTGCCGCCCGGGACCAGAATAGGGCCTGAAGCAATCCTGCGCTTTTGCGGCCAGCTCCCAAGAAAGCGAGTTGAAAAATGGAGCTCAGGGGCACTGCAATTCACAAACCTGCAGAGTTATAAATGATAACTCTCGTCCACAAATATATTGACGGAAGACAACAGAGAGGATTTGAAAGCAAGGCAGAATTGCAGGAAACAGATTTCAGGAGGTAGATTCGAATCGCCTTTAAAGCACGGGAAAAGCGGCAAAACCTCGACAATGATGCCCTTGGCCAAAAAGGGCGTATGCGTTTTTTCCTGAATATATTCAGGAAAAAACGCATACGCCCTTTTTGGCCAACCAAGCAACCTGGAAAGGCAAATCAGCGCTACAAAGAAGTCTCGCTTCCCATCGGTCAAAAGGGCCATGCTGAATAAAGTGTCAAAACCAGAAATGCAGGACAGGCCATGGAGAAACGGGAGCCTTGCTACGCTGATGGGCGGGATGTAAATTGCCAACAGCCACTCTGCAGAAGTGTACGGTGTGTCCTGAAACATCGAAAACACTCAGCTTAGAGAGCATAGGGCACTTCCACTCACGGGCGTATAAATTGGGAAAACTAAAAATCAGCAAGGCACAGGCACCCCAAAGTTTAGGGCTGCTCTGTTGACAAGAACCTCCACTTCGTTACACCTTAAATATCCCAGGAAAGAGAAAAATGGATAAAGAAGTTGTGGTCCTTTTGTACAATGGAATATCACTCAGCCATGAAATCAACGTCATAAGGCTAGTAGCAGCATGATGAGTGGATTTAGGTACGACGATTCTAAGTGAAATAAGTCACACAGAAAAAGACACTTATCATAAGATATCACTTATAGAGGGAATGTAAAAACCGCTACCCTTGAACTGAATTACAAAACAGAACAGAGTCACACGTTTAGAAAACACACTATGGCTGCTTAACGGGAAAGGTGAGGTGGGGTGATGCCTAAAACAAGGGTTTCAAATTAGCTCAGAGACCGTTCCATAAACCCAATATGTAATAGACAAGACCTACTCCTTGCTCAGTGATCTGGACTCAAAACCCCCTATTCACCGCCCAAGAATATATCTGACTAGTAAGAATCTTAAAACCTATGTACTGATATCCCTCTGTAAGTGAGTCAAGTGGGTGTAAAGCGGCATAAACACAGCAGTGAAAAGCAGCTAAACCCCTTTATAAAAATCAATCACTTTTAAAAACCCGTGAAACAAAGACAGTGAAAGAGAGAGAAATTCTTACAAAATTCGTTCAAGGGCTGTGATGCCACCTGGATTGACCATATCTAGACCCACAGCTGATTGAGGCATAAGGGTGGACACTCTTGGGGCTGAGAGGTTTGGTGAGGTTGGGTGAGCAAATGCAGACCCTTTAGAGTAATACTGCGTGGTACCCATCCCATGGGTCCCAAATCTCCAGGTTCAAGGGCATCTTCCTACATCGAAAACATGCATGAGAATCCCAGAAGATGGTACATCGTGTGATCGGGAAAGGTTTCTAAAACGCACCTCATTTCTCATCTCCTTGTGCTCGGGTTCGCCATTCCAGCCGCTTTACTAGCAATCTCCCTCCTTGAGAATCAGCACCTTTAACCTCCTGTTCCGTACAGGTTGCAATTTGTCCTGAGGATGAACGGGAAGAGGGGGATCCAATGAGACACTAGCTCTAGGTGTGGGGACAGGCACAGGTCACTCTATTTTCCCATCAGGAAGAAGAATTAACCACAGCCTCAGCCTGCCGCCCGGGACCAGAATAGGGCCTGAAGCAATCCTGCGCTTTTGCGGCCAGCTCCCAAGAAAGCGAGTTGAAAAATGGAGCTCAGGGGCACTGCAATTCACAAACCTGCAGAGTTATAAATGATAACTCTCGTCCACAAATATATTGACGGAAGACAACAGAGAGGATTTGAAAGCAAGGCAGAATTGCAGGAAACAGATTTCAGGAGGTAGATTCGAATCGCCTTTAAAGCACGGGAAAAGCAGCAAAACCTCGACAATGATGCCCTTGGCCAAAAAGGGCGTATGCGTTTTTTCCTGAATATATTCAGGAAAAAACGCATACGCCCTTTTTGGCCAACCAAGCAACCTGGAAAGGCAAATCAGCGCTACAAAGAAGTCTCGCTTCCCATCGGTCAAAAGGGCCATGCTGAATAAAGTGTCAAAACCAGAAATGCAGGACAGGCCATGGAGAAACGGGAGCCTTGCTACGCTGATGGGCGGGATGTAAATTGCCAACAGCCACTCTGCAGAAGTGTACGGTGTGTCCTGAAACATCGAAAAAACTCAGCTTAGAGAGCATAGGGCACTTCCACTCACGGGCGTATAAATTGGGAAAACTAAAAATCAGCAAGGCACAGGCACCCCAAAGTTTAGGGCTGCTCTGTTGACAAGAACCTCCACTTCGTTACACCTTAAATATCCCAGGAAAGAGAAAAATGGATAAAGAAGTTGTGGTCCTTTTGTACAATGGAATATCACTCAGCCATGAAATCAACGTCATAAGGCTAGTAGCAGCATGATGAGTGGATTTAGGTACGACGATTCTAAGTGAAATAAGTCACACAGAAAAAGACACTTATCATAAGATATCACTTATAGAGGGAATGTAAAAACCGCTACCCTTGAACTGAATTACAAAACAGAACAGAGTCACACGTTTAGAAAACACACTATGGCTGCTTAACGGGAAAGGTGAGGTGGGGTGATGCATAAAAGAAGGGTTTCAAATTAGCTCAGAGACCGTTCCATAAACCCAATATGTAATAGACACGACCTACTCCTTGCTCAGTGAACTGGACTCAACACCCCCTATTCACCGCCCAAGAATATATCTGACTAGTAAGAATCTTAAAACTATGTACTGATATCCCTCTGTAAGTGAGTCAAGTGGGTGTAAAGCGGCATAAACACAGCAGTGAAAAGCAGCTAAACCCCTTTATAAAAATCAATCACTTTTAAAAACCCGTGAAACAAAGACAGTGAAAGAGAGAGAAATTCTTACAAAATTCGTTCAAGGGCTGTGATGCCACCTGGATTGACCATATCTAGACCCACAGCTGATTGAGGCATAAGGGTGGACACTCTTGGGGCTGAGAGGTTTGGTGAGGTTGGGTGAGCAAATGCAGACCCTTTAGAGTAATACTGCGTGGTACCCATCCCATGGGTCCCAAATCTCCAGGTTCAAGGGCATCTTCCTACATCGAAAACATGCATGAGAATCCCAGAAGATGGTACATCGTGTGATCGGGAAAGGTTTCTAAAACGCACCTCATTTCTCATCTCCTTGTGCTCGGGTTCGCCATTCCAGCCGCTTTACTAGCAATCTCCCTCCTTGAGAATCAGCACCTTTAACCTCCTGTTCCGTACAGGTTGCAATTTGTCCTGAGGATGAACGGGAAGAGGGGGAACCAATGAGACACTAGCTCTAGGTGTGGGGACAGGCACAGGTCACTCTATTTTCCCATCAGGAAGAAGAATTAACCACAGCCTCAGCCTGCCGCCCAGGACCAGAATAGGGCCTGAAGCAATCCTGCGCTTTTGCGGCCAGCTCCCAAGAAAGCGAGTTGAAAAATGGAGCTCAGGGGCACTGCAATTCACAAACCTGCAGAGTTATAAATGATAACTCTCGTCCACAAATATATTGACGGAAGACAACAGAGAGGATTTGAAAGCAAGGCAGAATTGCAGGAAACAGATTTCAGGAGGTAGATTCGAATCGCCTTTAAAGCACGGGAAAAGCGGCAAAACCTCGACAATGATGCCCTTGGCCAAAAAGGGCGTATGCGTTTTTTCCTGAATATATTCAGGAAAAAACGCATACGCCCTTTTTGGCCAACCAAGCAACCTGGAAAGGCAAATCAGCGCTACAAAGAAGTCTCGCTTCCCATCGGTCAAAAGGGCCATGCTGAATAAAGTGTCAAAACCAGAAATGCAGGACAGGCCATGGAGAAACGGGAGCCTTGCTACGCTGATGGGCGGGATGTAAATTGCCAACAGCCACTCTGCAGAAGTGTACGGTGTGTCCTGAAACATCGAAAAAACTCAGCTTAGAGAGCATAGGGCACTTCCACTCACGGGCGTATAAATTGGGAAAACTAAAAATCAGCAAGGCACAGGCACCCCAAAGTTTAGGGCTGCTCTGTTGACAAGAACCTCCACTTCGTTACACCTTAAATATCCCAGGAAAGAGAAAAATGGATAAAGAAGTTGTGGTCCTTTTGTACAATGGAATATCACTCAGTCATGAAATCAACGTCATAAGGCTAGTAGCAGCATGATGAGTGGATTTAGGTACGACGATTCTAAGTGAAATAAGTCACACAGAAAAAGACACTTATCATAAGATATCACTTATAGAGGGAATGTAAAAACCGCTACCCTTGAACTGAATTACAAAACAGAACAGAGTCACACGTTTAGAAAACACACTATGGCTGCTTAACGGGAAAGGTGAGGTGGGGTGATGCCTAAAACAAGGGTTTCAAATTAGCTCAGAGACCGTTCCATAAACCCAATATGTAATAGACAAGACCTACTCCTTGCTCAGTGATCTGGACTCAAAACCCCCTATTCACCGCCCAAGAATATATCTGACTAGTAAGAATCTTAAAACCTATGTACTGATATCCCTCTGTAAGTGAGTCAAGTGGGTGTAAAGCGGCATAAACACAGCAGTGAAAAGCAGCTAAACCCCTTTATAAAAATCAATCACTTTTAAAAACCCGTGAAACAAAGACAGTGAAAGAGAGAGAAATTCTTACAAAATTCGTTCAAGGGCTGTGATGCCACCTGGATTGACCATATCTAGACCCACAGCTGATTGAGGCATAAGGGTGGACACTCTTGGGGCTGAGAGGTTTGGTGAGGTTGGGTGAGCAAATGCAGACCCTTTAGAGTAATACTGTGTGGTACCCATTCCATGGGTCCCAAATCTCCAGGTTCAAGGGCATCTTCCTACATCGAAAACATGCATGAGAATCCCAGAAGATGGTACATCGTGTGATCGGGAAAGGTTTCTAAAACGCACCTCATTTCTCATCTCCTTGTGCTCGGGTTCGCCATTCCAGCCGCTTTACTAGCAATCTCCCTCCTTGAGAATCAGCACCTTTAACCTCCTGTTCCATACAGGTTGCAATTTGTCCTGAGGATGAACGGGAAGAGGGGGAACCAATGAGACACTAGCTCTAGGTGTGGGGACAGGCACAGGTCACTCTATTTTCCCATCAGGAAGAAGAATTAACCACAGCCTCAGCCTGCCGCCCGGGACCAGAATAGGGCCTGAAGCAATCCTGCGCTTTTGCGGCCAGCTCCCAAGAAAGCGAGTTGAAAAATGGAGCTCAGGGGCACTGCAATTCACAAACCTGCAGAGTTATAAATGATAACTCTCGTCCACAAATATATTGACGGAAGACAACAGAGAGGATTTGAAAGCAAGGCAGAATTGCAGGAAACAGATTTCAGGAGGTAGATTCGAATCGCCTTTAAAGCACGGGAAAAGCGGCAAAACCTCGACAATGATGCCCTTGGCCAAAAAGGGCGTATGCGTTTTTTCCTGAATATATTCAGGAAAAAACGCATACGCCCTTTTTGGGCAACCAAGCAACCTGGAAAGGCAAATCAGCGCTACAAAGAAGTCTCGCTTCCCATCGGTCAAAAGGGCCATGCTGAATAAAGTGTCAAAACCAGAAATGCAGGACAGGCCATGGAGAAACGGGAGCCTTGCTACGCTGATGTGCGGGATGTAAATTGCCAACAGCCACTCTGCAGAAGTGTACGGTGTGTCCTGAAACATCGAAAAAACTCAGCTTAGAGAGCATAGGGCACTTCCACTCACGGGCGTATAAATTGGGAAAACTAAAAATCAGCAAGGCACAGGCACCCCAAAGTTTAGGGCTGCTCTGTTGACAAGAACCTCCACTTCGTTACACCTTAAATATCCCAGGAAAGAGAAAAATGGATAAAGAAGTTGTGGTCCTTTTGTACAATGGAATATCACTCAGCCATGAAATCAACGTCATAAGGCTAGTAGCAGCATGATGAGTGGATTTAGGTACGACGATTCTAAGTGAAATAAGTCACACAGAAAAAGACACTTATCATAAGATATCACTTATAGAGGGAATGTAAAAACCGCTACCCTTGAACTGAATTACAAAACAGAACAGAGTCACACGTTTAGAAAACACACTATGGCTGCTTAACGGGAAAGGTGAGGTGGGGTGATGCCTAAAACAAGGGTTTCAAATTAGCTCAGAAACCGTTCCATAAACCCAATATGTAATAGACAAGACCTACTCCTTGCTCAGTGATCTGGACTCAAAACCCCCTATTCACCGCCCAAGAATATATCTGACTAGTAAGAATCTTAAAACCTATGTACTGATATCCCTCTGTAAGTGAGTCAAGTGGGTGTAAAGCGGCATAAACACAGCAGTGAAAAGCAGCTAAACCCCTTTATAAAAATCAATCACTTTTAAAAACCCGTGAAACAAAGACAGTGAAAGAGAGAGAAATTCTTACAAAATTCGTTCAAGGGCTGTGATGCCACC
>NW_028121597.1:0-18106 GCF_965194805.1 Balaenoptera borealis
TTTCGATGTAGGAAGATGCCCTTGAACCTGGAGATTTGGGACCCATGGGATGGGTACCACGCAGTATTACTCTAAAGGGTCTGCGTTTGCTCACCCAACCTCACCAAACCTCTCAGCCCCAAGAGTGTCCACCCTTATGCCTCAATCAGCTGTGGGTCTAGATATGGTCAATCCAGGTGGCATCACAGCCCTTGAACGAATTTTGTAAGAATTTCTCTCTCTTTCACTGTCTTTGTTTCACGGGTTTTTAAAAGTGATTGATTTTTATAAAGGGGTTTAGCTGCTTTTCACTGCTGTGTTTATGCCGCTTTACACCCACTTGACTCACTTACAGAGAGATATAAATACATAAGTTTTAAGATTCTTACTTGTCAGATATATTCTTAGGCGGTGAATAGGGGGTGTTGAGTCCAGTTCACTGAGCAAGGAATAGGTCGTGTCTATTACTTATTGGGTTTATGGAACGGTCTCTGAGCTAATTTGAAACCCTTGTTTTATGCATCACCCCACCTCAACTTTCCCGTTAAGCAGCCATAGTGTGCTTTCTAAACGTGTGACTCTGTTCTGTTTTGTAATTCAGTTCAAAGGTAGCGATTTTTACATTCCCTCTATAAGTGATATCTTATGATAAGTGTCTTTTTCTGTGTGACTTATTTCACTTAGAATCGTCGTACCTAAATCCACTCATCATGCTGCTACTAGCCTTATGACGTTGATTTCATGGCTGAGTGATATTCCATTGTACATAAGGACCACAACTTCTTTATCCATTTTTCTCTTTCCTGGGATATTTAAGGTGTAACGAAGTGGAGGTTCTTGTCAACAGAGCAGCCCTAAACTTTGGGGTGCCTGTGTCTTGCTGATTTTTAGTTTTCCCAATTTATACGCCTTTGAGTGGAAGTGCCCTATGCTCTCTAAGCTGAGTTTTTTCGATGTTTCAGGACACACCGTACACTTCTCCAGAGTGGCTGTTGGCAATTTACATCCAGCCCATCTGCGCAGCAAGGCTCCCGTTTCTCCATGGCCTGTCCTGCATTTCTGGTTTTGACACTTTATTCAGCATGGCCCTTCTGACCGATGGGAAGCGAGACTTCTTTGCAGCGCTGATTTGCCTTTCCAGGTTGCTTGGTTGGCCAAAAAGGGCGTATGCGTTTTTTCCTGCATATATTCAGGAAAAAACGCATACGCCCTTTTTGGCCAAGGGCATCATTGTCGAGGTTTTGCCGCTTTTCCCGTGCTTTAAAAGCGATTCGAATCTACCTCCTGAAATCTGTTTCCTGCAATTCTGCCTTGCTTTCAAATCCTCTTCGTTGTCTTCCGTCAATATATTTGTGGACGAGAGTTATCATTTATAACTCTACAGGTTTGTGAATTGCAGTGCCCCTGAGCTCCATTTTTCAACTCGCTTTCTTGGGAGCTGGCCGCAAAAGCGCAGGATTGCTTCAGGCCCTATTCTGGTCCCGGGCGGCAGGCTGAGCCTGTGGTTAATTCTTCTTCCTGATGGGAAAATAGAGTGACCTGTGCCTGTCCCAACCCCTAGAGCTAGTGTCTCATTGGTTCCCCCTCTTCCCGTTCATCCTCAGGACAAACTGCAACCTGTACGGAACAGGAGGTTAAAGGTGCTGATTCTCCAAGGAGGGAGATTGCTAGTAAAGCGGCTGGAATGGCGAACCCGAGCACAAGGAGATGAGAAATGAGGTGCGTTTTAGAAACCATTCCCGATCACACGGTGTACCATCTTCAGGGTTTCTCATGCATGTTTTTGATGTAGGAAGATGCCCTTGAACCTGGAGATTTGTGACCCATGGGATGGGTACCACGCAGTATTACTCTAAAGGGTCTGCGTTTGCTCACCCAACCTCACCAAACCTCTCAACCCCAAGAGTGTCCACCCTTATGTCTCAATCAGCTGTGGGTCTAGATATGGTCAATCCCGGTGGCATCACAGCCCTTGAACGAATTTTGTAAGAATTTCTCTCTCTTTCACTGTCTTTGTTTCACGGGTTTTTAAAAGTGATTGATTTTTATAAAGGGGTTTAGCTGCTTTTCACTGCTGTGTTTATGCCGCTTTACACCCACTTGACTCACTTACAGAGAGATATAAATACATAAGTTTTAAGATTCTTACTTGTCAGATATATTCTTAGGCGGTGAATAGGGGGTGTTGAGTCCAGTTCACTGAGCAAGGAATAGGTCGTGTCTATTACTTATTGGGTTTATGGAACGGTCTCTGAGCTAATTTGAAACCCTTGTTTTATGCATCACCCCACCTCAACTTTCCCGTTAAGCAGCCATAGTGTGCTTTCTAAACGTGTGACTCTCTTCTGTTTTGTAATTCAGTTCAAGGGTAGCGGTTTTTACATTCCCTCTATAAGTGATATCTTATGATAAGTGTCTTTTTCTGTGTGACTTATTTCACTTAGAATCGTCATACCTAAATCCACTCATCATGCTGCTACTAGCCTTATGACGTTGATTTCATGGCTGAGTGATATTCCTTTGTACATAAGGACCACAACTTCTTTATCCATTTTTCTCTTTCCTGGGATATTTAAGGTGTAACGAAGTGGAGGTTCTTGTCAACAGAGCAGCCCTAAACTTTGGGGTGCCTGTGTCTTGCTGATTTTTAGTTTTCCCAATTTATACGCCCATGAGTGGAAGTGCCCTATGCTCTCTAAGCTGAGTTTTTTCGATGTTTCAGGACACACCGTACACTTCTCCAGAGTGGCTGTTGGCAATTTACATCCCGCCCATCAGCGTAGCAAGGCTCCCGTTTCTCCATGGCCTGTCCTGCATTTCTGGTTTTGACACTTTATTCAGCATGGCCCTTTTGACCGATGGGAAGCGAGACTTCTTTGCAGCGCTGATTTGCCTTTCCAGGTTGCTTGGTTGGCCAAAAAGGGCGTATGCGTTTTTTCCTGAATATATTCAGGAAAAAACGCATACGCCCTTTTTGGCCAAGGGCATCATTGTCGAGGTTTTGCCGCTTTTCCCGTGCTTTAAAGGAGACTCGAATCTACCTCCTGAAATCTGTTTCCTGCAATTCTGCCTTGCTTTCAAATCCTCTTCGTTGTCTTCCGTCAATATATTTGTGGACGAGAGTTATCATTTATAACTCTGCAGGTTTGTGAATTGCAGTTCCCCTGAGCTCCATTTTTCAACTCGCTTTCTTGGGAGCTGGCCGCAAAAGCGCAGGATTGCTTCAGGCCCTATTCTGGTCCCGGGCGGAAGGCTGAGCCTGTGGTTAATTCTTCTTCCTGATGGGAAATTAGAGTAACCTGTGCCTGTCCCAACACCTAGAGCTAGTGTCTCATTGGTTCCCCCTCTTCCCGTTCATCCTCAGGACAAATTGCAACCTGTACGGAACAGGAGGTTAAAGGTGCTGATTCTCCAAGGAGGGAGATTGCTAGTAAAGCGGCTGGAATGGCGAACCCGAGCACAAGGAGATGAGAAATGAGGTGCGTTTTAGCAACCTTTCCCGATCACACGGTGTACCATCTTCAGGGTTTCTCATGCATGTTTTCGATGTAGGAAGATGCCCTTGAACCTGGAGATTTGGGACCCATGGGATGGGTACCACGCAGTATTACTCTAAAGGGTCTGCGTTTGCTCACCCAACCTCACCAAACCTCTCAGCCCCAAGAGTGTCCACCCTTATGCCTCAATCAGCTGTGGGTCTAGATATGGTCAATCCAGGTGGCATCACAGCCCTTGAACGAATTTTGTAAGAATTTCTCTCTCTTTCACTGTCTTTGTTTCACGGGTTTTTAAAAGTAATTGATTTTTATAAAGGGGTTTAGCTGTTTTTTACTGCTGTGTTTATGCCGCTTTTAACCCACTTGACTCACATACAGACAGATATCAATACATAGGTTTTAAGATTCTTACTAGTCAGATATATTCTTGGGCGGTGAATAGGGGGTTTTGAGTCCAGATCACTGAGCAAGGAGTAGGTCTTGTCTATTACATATTGGGTTTATGGAACGGTCTCTGAGCTAATTTGAAACCCTTGTTTTATGCATCACCCCACCTCACCTTTCCCGTTAAGCAGCCATAGTGTGTTTTCTAAACGTGTGACTCTGTTCTGTTTTGTAATTCAGTTCAAGGGTAGCGGTTTTTACATTCCCTCTATAAGTGATATCTTATGATAAGTGTCTTTTTCTGTGTGACTTATTTCACTTAGAATCGTCGTACCTAAATCCACTCATCATGCTGCTACTAGCCTTATGACGTTGATTTCATGGCTGAGTGATATTCCATTGTACATAAGGACCACAACTTCTTTATCCATTTTTCTCTTTCCTGGGATATTTAAGGTGTAACGAAGTGGAGGTTCTTGTCAACAGAGCAGCCCTAAACTTTGGGGTGCCTGTGTCTTGCTGATTTTTAGTTTTCCCAATTTATACGCCCGTGAGTGGAAGTGCCCTATGCTGTCTAAGCTGAGTTTTTTCGATGTTTCAGGACACACCGTACACTTCTCCAGAGTGGCTGTTGGCAATTTACATCCCGCCCATCAGCGTAGCAAGGCTCCCGTTTCTCCATGGCCTGTCCTGCATTTCTGGTTTTGACACTTTATTCAGCATGGCCCTTTTGACCGATGGGAAGCGAGACTTCTTTGTAGCGCTGATTTGCCTTTCCAGGTTGCTTGGTTGGCCAAAAAGGGCATATGCGTTTTTTCCCGAATATATTCAGGAATAAACGCATACGCCCTTTTTGGCCAAGGGCATCATTGTCGAGGTTTTGCCGCTTTTCCCGTGCTTTAAAGGCGATTCGAATCTTCCTCCTGAAATCTGTTTCCTGCAATTCTGCCTTGCTTTCAAATCCTCTTTGTTGTCTTCCGTCAATATATTTGTGGACGAGAGTTATCATTTATAACTCTGCAGGTTTGTGAATTGCAGTGCCCCTGAGCTCCATTTTTCAACTCGCTTTCTTGGGAGCTGGCCGCAAAAGCGCAGGATTGCTTCAGGCCCTATTCTGGTCCCGGGCGGCAGGCTGAGCCTGTGGTTAATTCTTCTTCCTGATGGGAAAATAGAGTGACCTGTGCCTGTCCCAACACCTAGAGCTAGTGTCTCATTGGTTCCCCCTCTTCCCGTTCATCCTCAGGACAAATTGCAACCTGTACGGAACAGGAGGTTAAAGGTGCTGATTCTCCAAGGAGGGAGATTGCTAGTAAAGCGGCTGGAATGGCGAACCCGAGCACAAGGAGATGAGAAATGAGGTGCGTGTTAGAAACCTTTCCCGATCACACGGTGTACCATCTTCTGGGATTCTCATGCATGTTTTCGATGTAGGAAGATGCCCTTGAACCTGGAGATTTGGGACCCATGGGATGGGTACCACGCAGTATTACTCTAAAGGGTCTGCGTTTGCTCACCCAACCTCACCAAACCTCTCAGCCCCAAGAGTGTCCACCCTTATGCCTCAATCAGCTGTGGGTCTAGATATGGTCAATCCAGGTGGCATCACAGCCCTTGAACGAATTTTGTAAGAATTTCTCTCTCTTTCACTGTCTTTGTTTCACGGGTTTTTAAAAGTAATGGATTTTTATAAAGGGGTTTAGCTGTTTTTTACTGCTGTGTTTATGCCGCTTTACACCCACTTGACTCACATACAGAGAGATATCAATACATAGGTTTTAAGATTCTTACTAGTCAGATATATTCTTGGGCGGTGAATAGGGGGTTTTGAGTCCAGATCACTGAGCAAGGAGTAGGTCTTGTCTATTACATATTGGGTTTATGGAACGGTCTCTGAGCTAATTTGAAACCCTTGTTTTATGCATCACCCCACCTCACCTTTCCCGTTAAGCAGCCATAGTGTGTTTTCTAAACGTGTGACTCTGTTCTGTTTTGTAATTCAGTTCAAGGGTAGCGGTTTTTACATTCCCTCTATAAGTGATAGCTTATGATAAGTGTCGTTTTCTGTGTGGCTTATTTCACTTAGAATCGTCGTACCTAAATCCACTCATCATGCTGCTACTAGCCTTATGACGTTGATTTCATGGCTGAGTGATATTCCATTGTACATAAGGACCACAACTTCTTTATCCATTTTTCTCTTTCCTGGGATATTTAAGGTGTAACGAAGTGGAGGTTCTTGTCAACAGAGCAGCCCTAAACTTTGGGGTGCCTGTGCCTTGCTGATTTTTAGTTTTCCCAATTTATACGCCCGTGAGTGGAAGTGCCCTATGCTGTCTAAGCTGAGTGTTTTCGATGTTTCAGGACACACCGTACACTTCTGCAGAGTGGCTGTTGGCAATTTACATCACGCCCATCAGCGTAGCAAGGCTCCCGTTTCTCCATGGCCTGTCCTGCATTTCTGGTTTTGACACTTTATTCAGCATGGCCCTTTTGACCGATGGGAAGCGAGACTTCTTTGTAGCGCTGATTTGCCTTTCCAGGTTGCTTGGTTGGCCAAAAAGGGCGTATGCGTTTTTTCCTGAATATATTCAGGAAAAAACGCATACGCCCTTTTTGGCCAAGGGCATCATTGTCGAGGTTTTGCCGCTTTTCCCGTGCTTTAAAGGCGATTCGAATCTTCCTCCTGAAATCTGTTTCCTGCAATTCTGCCTTGCTTTCAAATCCTCTTTGTTGTCTTCCGTCAATATATTTGTGGACGAGAGTTATCATTTATAACTCTGCAGGTTTGTGAATTGCAGTGCCCCTGAGCTCCATTTTTCAACTCGCTTTCTTGGGAGCTGGCCGCAAAAGCGCAGGATTGCTTCAGGCCCTATTCTGGTCCCGGGCGGCAGGCTGAGGCTGTGGTTAATTCTTCTTCCTGATGGGAAAATAGAGTGACCTGTGCCTGTCCCAACACCTAGAGCTAGTGTCTCATTGGTTCCCCCTCTTCCCGTTCATCCTCAGGACAAATTGCAACCTGTATGGAACAGGAGGTTAAAGGTGCTGATTCTCCAAGGAGGGAGATTGCTAGTAAAGCGGCTGGAATGGCGAACCCGAGCACAAGGAGATGAGAAATGAGGTGCGTTTTAGAAACCTTTCCCGATCACATGGTGTACCATCTTCAGGGTTTCTCATGCATGTTTTCGATGTAGGAAGATGCCCTTGAACCTGGAGATTTGGGACCCATGGGATGGGTACCACGCAGTATTACTCTAAAGGGTCTGTGTTTGCTCACCCAACCTCACCAAACCTCTCAACCCCAAGAGTGTCCACCCTTATGTCTCAATCAGCTGTGGGTCTAGATATGGTCAATCCCGGTGGCATCACAGCCCTTGAACGAATTTTGTAAGAATTTCTCTCTCTTTCACTGTCTTTGTTTCACGGGTTTTTAAAAGTGATTGATTTTTATAAAGGGGTTTAGCTGCTTTTCACTGCTGTGTTTATGCCGCTTTACACCCACTTGACTCACTTACAGAGAGATATAAATACATAAGTTTTAAGATTCTTACTTGTCAGATATATTCTTAGGCGGTGAATAGGGGGTGTTGAGTCCAGTTCACTGAGCAAGGAATAGGTCGTGTCTATTACTTATTGGGTTTATGGAACGGTCTCTGAGCTAATTTGAAACCCTTGTTTTATGCATCACCCCACCTCAACTTTCCCGTTAAGCAGCCATAGTGTGCTTTCTAAACGTGTGACTCTGTTCTGTTTTGTAATTCAGTTCAAAGGTAGCGATTTTTACATTCCCTCTATAAGTGATATCTTATGATAAGTGTCTTTTTCTGTGTGACTTATTTCACTTAGAATCGTCGTACCTAAATCCACTCATCATGCTGCTACTAGCCTTATGACGTTGATTTCATGGCTGAGTGATATTCCATTGTACATAAGGACCACAACTTCTTTATCCATTTTTCTCTTTCCTGGGATATTTAAGGTGTAACGAAGTGGAGGTTCTTGTCAACAGAGCAGCCCTAAACTTTGGGGTGCCTGTGTCTTGCTGATTTTTAGTTTTCCCAATTTATACGCCTTTGAGTGGAAGTGCCCTATGCTCTCTAAGCTGAGTTTTTTCGATGTTTCAGGACACACCGTACACTTCTCCAGAGTGGCTGTTGGCAATTTACATCCAGCCCATCTGCGCAGCAAGGCTCCCGTTTCTCCATGGCCTGTCCTGCATTTCTGGTTTTGACACTTTATTCAGCATGGCCCTTCTGACCGATGGGAAGCGAGACTTCTTTGCAGCGCTGATTTGCCTTTCCAGGTTGCTTGGTTGGCCAAAAAGGGCGTATGCGTTTTTTCCTGCATATATTCAGGAAAAAACGCATACGCCCTTTTTGGCCAAGGGCATCATTGTCGAGGTTTTGCCGCTTTTCCCGTGCTTTAAAAGCGATTCGAATCTACCTCCTGAAATCTGTTTCCTGCAATTCTGCCTTGCTTTCAAATCCTCTTCGTTGTCTTCCGTCAATATATTTGTGGACGAGAGTTATCATTTATAACTCTACAGGTTTGTGAATTGCAGTGCCCCTGAGCTCCATTTTTCAACTCGCTTTCTTGGGAGCTGGCCGCAAAAGCACAGGATTGCTTCAGGCCCTATTCTGGTCCCGGGCGGCAGGCTGAGCCTGTGGTTAATTCTTCTTCCTGATGGGAAAATAGAGTGACCTGTGCCTGTCCCAACCCCTAGAGCTAGTGTCTCATTGGTTCCCCCTCTTCCCGTTCATCCTCAGGACAAACTGCAACCTGTACGGAACAGGAGGTTAAAGGTGCTGATTCTCCAAGGAGGGAGATTGCTAGTAAAGCGGCTGGAATGGCGAACCCGAGCACAAGGAGATGAGAAATGAGGTGCGTTTTAGAAACCTTTCCCGATCACACGGTGTACCATCTTCAGGGTTTCTCATGCATGTTTTTGATGTAGGAAGATGCCCTTGAACCTGGAGATTTGTGACCCATGGGATGGGTACCACGCAGTATTACTCTAAAGGGTCTGCGTTTGCTCACCCAACCTCACCAAACCTCTCAACCCCAAGAGTGTCCACCCTTATGTCTCAATCAGCTGTGGGTCTAGATATGGTCAATCCCAGTGGCATCACAGCCCTTGAACGAATTTTGTAAGAATTTCTCTCTCTTTCACTGTCTTTGTTTCACGGGTTTTTAAAAGTGATTGATTTTTATAAAGGGGTTTAGCTGCTTTTCACTGCTGTGTTTATGCCGCTTTACACCCACTTGACTCACTTACAGAGAGATATAAATACATAAGTTTTAAGATTCTTACTTGTCAGATATATTCTTAGGCGGTGAATAGGGGGTGTTGAGTCCAGTTCACTGAGCAAGGAATAGGTCGTGTCTATTACTTATTGGGTTTATGGAACGGTCTCTGAGCTAATTTGAAACCCTTGTTTTATGCATCACCCCACCTCAACTTTCCCGTTAAGCAGCCATAGTGTGCTTTCTAAACGTGTGACTCTCTTCTGTTTTGTAATTCAGTTCAAGGGTAGCGGTTTTTACATTCCCTCTATAAGTGATATCTTATGATAAGTGTCTTTTTCTGTGTGACTTATTTCACTTAGAATCGTCATACCTAAATCCACTCATCATGCTGCTACTAGCCTTATGACGTTGATTTCATGGCTGAGTGATATTCCTTTGTACATAAGGACCACAACTTCTTTATCCATTTTTCTCTTTCCTGGGATATTTAAGGTGTAACGAAGTGGAGGTTCTTGTCAACAGAGCAGCCCTAAACTTTGGGGTGCCTGTGTCTTGCTGATTTTTAGTTTTCCCAATTTATACGCCCATGAGTGGAAGTGCCCTATGCTCTCTAAGCTGAGTTTTTTCGATGTTTCAGGACACACCGTACACTTCTCCAGAGTGGCTGTTGGCAATTTACATCCCGCCCATCAGCGTAGCAAGGCTCC
Source organism: Balaenoptera borealis (assembly GCF_965194805.1). Taxonomy (NCBI): domain Eukaryota; kingdom Metazoa; phylum Chordata; class Mammalia; order Artiodactyla; family Balaenopteridae; genus Balaenoptera; species Balaenoptera borealis. The sequence goes on from NW_028121597.1 coordinate 9,812, forward strand.
CGTTTCTCCATGGCCTGTCCTGCATTTCTGGTTTTGACACTTTATTCAGCATGGCCCTTTTGACCGATGGGAAGCGAGACTTCTTTGCAGCGCTGATTTGCCTTTCCAGGTTGCTTGGTTGGCCAAAAAGGGCGTATGCGTTTTTTCCTGAATATATTCAGGAAAAAACGCATACGCCCTTTTTGGCCAAGGGCATCATTGTCGAGGTTTTGCCGCTTTTCCCGTGCTTTAAAGGAGACTCGAATCTACCTCCTGAAATCTGTTTCCTGCAATTCTGCCTTGCTTTCAAATCCTCTTCGTTGTCTTCCGTCAATATATTTGTGGACGAGAGTTATCATTTATAACTCTGCAGGTTTGTGAATTGCAGTTCCCCTGAGCTCCATTTTTCAACTCGCTTTCTTGGGAGCTGGCCGCAAAAGCGCAGGATTGCTTCAGGCCCTATTCTGGTCCCGGGCGGAAGGCTGAGCCTGTGGTTAATTCTTCTTCCTGATGGGAAATTAGAGTAACCTGTGCCTGTCCCAACACCTAGAGCTAGTGTCTCATTGGTTCCCCCTCTTCCCGTTCATCCTCAGGACAAATTGCAACCTGTACGGAACAGGAGGTTAAAGGTGCTGATTCTCCAAGGAGGGAGATTGCTAGTAAAGCGGCTGGAATGGCGAACCCGAGCACAAGGAGATGAGAAATGAGGTGCGTTTTAGCAACCTTTCCCGATCACACGGTGTACCATCTTCAGGGTTTCTCATGCATGTTTTCGATGTAGGAAGATGCCCTTGAACCTGGAGATTTGGGACCCATGGGATGGGTACCACGCAGTATTACTCTAAAGGGTCTGCGTTTGCTCACCCAACCTCACCAAACCTCTCAGCCCCAAGAGTGTCCACCCTTATGCCTCAATCAGCTGTGGGTCTAGATATGGTCAATCCAGGTGGCATCACAGCCCTTGAACGAATTTTGTAAGAATTTCTCTCTCTTTCACTGTCTTTGTTTCACGGGTTTTTAAAAGTAATTGATTTTTATAAAGGGGTTTAGCTGTTTTTTACTGCTGTGTTTATGCCGCTTTTAACCCACTTGACTCACATACAGACAGATATCAATACATAGGTTTTAAGATTCTTACTAGTCAGATATATTCTTGGGCGGTGAATAGGGGGTTTTGAGTCCAGATCACTGAGCAAGGAGTAGGTCTTGTCTATTACATATTGGGTTTATGGAACGGTCTCTGAGCTAATTTGAAACCCTTGTTTTATGCATCACCCCACCTCACCTTTCCCGTTAAGCAGCCATAGTGTGTTTTCTAAACGTGTGACTCTGTTCTGTTTTGTAATTCAGTTCAAGGGTAGCGGTTTTTACATTCCCTCTATAAGTGATATCTTATGATAAGTGTCTTTTTCTGTGTGACTTATTTCACTTAGAATCGTCGTACCTAAATCCACTCATCATGCTGCTACTAGCCTTATGACGTTGATTTCATGGCTGAGTGATATTCCATTGTACATAAGGACCACAACTTCTTTATCCATTTTTCTCTTTCCTGGGATATTTAAGGTGTAACGAAGTGGAGGTTCTTGTCAACAGAGCAGCCCTAAACTTTGGGGTGCCTGTGTCTTGCTGATTTTTAGTTTTCCCAATTTATACGCCCGTGAGTGGAAGTGCCCTATGCTGTCTAAGCTGAGTTTTTTCGATGTTTCAGGACACACCGTACACTTCTCCAGAGTGGCTGTTGGCAATTTACATCCCGCCCATCAGCGTAGCAAGGCTCCCGTTTCTCCATGGCCTGTCCTGCATTTCTGGTTTTGACACTTTATTCAGCATGGCCCTTTTGACCGATGGGAAGCGAGACTTCTTTGTAGCGCTGATTTGCCTTTCCAGGTTGCTTGGTTGGCCAAAAAGGGCGTATGCGTTTTTTCCCGAATATATTCAGGAATAAACGCATACGCCCTTTTTGGCCAAGGGCATCATTGTCGAGGTTTTGCCGCTTTTCCCGTGCTTTAAAGGCGATTCGAATCTTCCTCCTGAAATCTGATTCCTGCAATTCTGCCTTGCTTTCAAATCCTCTTTGTTGTCTTCCGTCAATATATTTGTGGACGAGAGTTATCATTTATAACTCTGCAGGTTTGTGAATTGCAGTGCCCCTGAGCTCCATTTTTCAACTCGCTTTCTTGGGAGCTGGCCGCAAAAGCGCAGGATTGCTTCAGGCCCTATTCTGGTCCCGGGCGGCAGGCTGAGCCTGTGGTTAATTCTTCTTCCTGATGGGAAAATAGAGTGACCTGTGCCTGTCCCAACACCTAGAGCTAGTGTCTCATTGGTTCCCCCTCTTCCCGTTCATCCTCAGGACAAATTGCAACCTGTACGGAACAGGAGGTTAAAGGTGCTGATTCTCCAAGGAGGGAGATTGCTAGTAAAGCGGCTGGAATGGCGAACCCGAGCACAAGGAGATGAGAAATGAGGTGCGTGTTAGAAACCTTTCCCGATCACACGGTGTACCATCTTCTGGGATTCTCATGCATGTTTTCGATGTAGGAAGATGCCCTTGAACCTGGAGATTTGGGACCCATGGGATGGGTACCACGCAGTATTACTCTAAAGGGTCTGCGTTTGCTCACCCAACCTCACCAAACCTCTCAGCCCCAAGAGTGTCCACCCTTATGCCTCAATCAGCTGTGGGTCTAGATATGGTCAATCCAGGTGGCATCACAGCCCTTGAACGAATTTTGTAAGAATTTCTCTCTCTTTCACTGTCTTTGTTTCACGGGTTTTTAAAAGTAATGGATTTTTATAAAGGGGTTTAGCTGTTTTTTACTGCTGTGTTTATGCCGCTTTACACCCACTTGACTCACATACAGAGAGATATCAATACATAGGTTTTAAGATTCTTACTAGTCAGATATATTCTTGGGCGGTGAATAGGGGGTTTTGAGTCCAGATCACTGAGCAAGGAGTAGGTCTTGTCTATTACATATTGGGTTTATGGAACGGTCTCTGAGCTAATTTGAAACCCTTGTTTTATGCATCACCCCACCTCACCTTTCCCGTTAAGCAGCCATAGTGTGTTTTCTAAACGTGTGACTCTGTTCTGTTTTGTAATTCAGTTCAAGGGTAGCGGTTTTTACATTCCCTCTATAAGTGATATCTTATGATAAGTGTCGTTTTCTGTGTGGCTTATTTCACTTAGAATCGTCGTACCTAAATCCACTCATCATGCTGCTACTAGCCTTATGACGTTGATTTCATGGCTGAGTGATATTCCATTGTACATAAGGACCACAACTTCTTTATCCATTTTTCTCTTTCCTGGGATATTTAAGGTGTAACGAAGTGGAGGTTCTTGTCAACAGAGCAGCCCTAAACTTTGGGGTGCCTGTGCCTTGCTGATTTTTAGTTTTCCCAATTTATACGCCCGTGAGTGGAAGTGCCCTATGCTGTCTAAGCTGAGTGTTTTCGATGTTTCAGGACACACCGTACACTTCTGCAGAGTGGCTGTTGGCAATTTACATCACGCCCATCAGCGTAGCAAGGCTCCCGTTTCTCCATGGCCTGTCCTGCATTTCTGGTTTTGACACTTTATTCAGCATGGCCCTTTTGACCGATGGGAAGCGAGACTTCTTTGTAGCGCTGATTTGCCTTTCCAGGTTGCTTGGTTGGCCAAAAAGGGCGTATGCGTTTTTTCCTGAATATATTCAGGAAAAAACGCATACGCCCTTTTTGGCCAAGGGCATCATTGTCGAGGTTTTGCCGCTTTTCCCGTGCTTTAAAGGCGATTCGAATCTACCTCCTGAAATCTGTTTCCTGCAATTCTGCCTTGCTTTCAAATCCTCTTTGTTGTCTTCCGTCAATATATTTGTGGACGAGAGTTATCATTTATAACTCTGCAGGTTTGTGAATTGCAGTGCCCCTGAGCTCCATTTTTCAACTCGCTTTCTTGGGAGCTGGCCGCAAAAGCGCAGGATTGCTTCAGGCCCTATTCTGGTCCCGGGCGGCAGGCTGAGGCTGTGGTTAATTCTTCTTCCTGATGGGAAAATAGAGTGACCTGTGCCTGTCCCAACACCTAGAGCTAGTGTCTCATTGGTTCCCCCTCTTCCCGTTCATCCTCAGGACAAATTGCAACCTGTATGGAACAGGAGGTTAAAGGTGCTGATTCTCCAAGGAGGGAGATTGCTAGTAAAGCGGCTGGAATGGCGAACCCGAGCACAAGGAGATGAGAAATGAGGTGCGTTTTAGAAACCTTTCCCGATCACACGGTGTACCATCTTCAGGGTTTCTCATGCATGTTTTCGATGTAGGAAGATGCCCTTGAACCTGGAGATTTGGGACCCATGGGATGGGTACCACGCAGTATTACTCTAAAGGGTCTGCGTTTGCTCACCCAACCTCACCAAACCTCTCAACCCCAAGAGTGTCCACCCTTATGTCTCAATCAGCTGTGGGTCTAGATATGGTCAATCCCGGTGGCATCACAGCCCTTGAACGAATTTTGTAAGAATTTCTCTCTCTTTCACTGTCTTTGTTTCACGGGTTTTTAAAAGTGATTGATTTTTATAAAGGGGTTTAGCTGCTTTTCACTGCTGTGTTTATGCCGCTTTACACCCACTTGACTCACTTACAGAGAGATATAAATACATAAGTTTTAAGATTCTTACTTGTCAGATATATTCTTAGGCGGTGAATAGGGGGTGTTGAGTCCAGTTCACTGAGCAAGGAATAGGTCGTGTCTATTACTTATTGGGTTTATGGAACGGTCTCTGAGCTAATTTGAAACCCTTGTTTTATGCATCACCCCACCTCAACTTTCCCGTTAAGCAGCCATAGTGTGCTTTCTAAACGTGTGACTCTGTTCTGTTTTGTAATTCAGTTCAAAGGTAGCGATTTTTACATTCCCTCTATACGTGATATCTTATGATAAGTGTCTTTTTCTGTGTGACTTATTTCACTTAGAATCGTCGTACCTAAATCCACTCATCATGCTGCTACTAGCCTTATGACGTTGATTTCATGGCTGAGTGATATTCCATTGTACATAAGGACCACAACTTCTTTATCCATTTTTCTCTTTCCTGGGATATTTAAGGTGTAACGAAGTGGAGGTTCTTGTCAACAGAGCAGCCCTAAACTTTGGGGTGCCTGTGTCTTGCTGATTTTTAGTTTTCCCAATTTATACGCCTTTGAGTGGAAGTGCCCTATGCTCTCTAAGCTGAGTTTTTTCGATGTTTCAGGACACACCGTACACTTCTCCAGAGTGGCTGTTGGCAATTTACATCCAGCCCATCTGCGCAGCAAGGCTCCCGTTTCTCCATGGCCTGTCCTGCATTTCTGGTTTTGACACTTTATTCAGCATGGCCCTTCTGACCGATGGGAAGCGAGACTTCTTTGCAGCGCTGATTTGCCTTTCCAGGTTGCTTGGTTGGCCAAAAAGGGCGTATGCGTTTTTTCCTGCATATATTCAGGAAAAAACGCATACGCCCTTTTTGGCCAAGGGCATCATTGTCGAGGTTTTGCCGCTTTTCCCGTGCTTTAAAAGCGATTCGAATCTACCTCCTGAAATCTGTTTCCTGCAATTCTGCCTTGCTTTCAAATCCTCTTCGTTGTCTTCCGTCAATATATTTGTGGACGAGAGTTATCATTTATAACTCTACAGGTTTGTGAATTGCAGTGCCCCTGAGCTCCATTTTTCAACTCGCTTTCTTGGGAGCTGGCCGCAAAAGCACAGGATTGCTTCAGGCCCTATTCTGGTCCCGGGCGGCAGGCTGAGCCTGTGGTTAATTCTTCTTCCTGATGGGAAAATAGAGTGACCTGTGCCTGTCCCAACCCCTAGAGCTAGTGTCTCATTGGTTCCCCCTCTTCCCGTTCATCCTCAGGACAAACTGCAACCTGTACGGAACAGGAGGTTAAAGGTGCTGATTCTCCAAGGAGGGAGATTGCTAGTAAAGCGGCTGGAATGGCGAACCCGAGCACAAGGAGATGAGAAATGAGGTGCGTTTTAGAAACCTTTCCCGATCACACGGTGTACCATCTTCAGGGTTTCTCATGCATGTTTTTGATGTAGGAAGATGCCCTTGAACCTGGAGATTTGTGACCCATGGGATGGGTACCACGCAGTATTACTCTAAAGGGTCTGCGTTTGCTCACCCAACCTCACCAAACCTCTCAACCCCAAGAGTGTCCACCCTTATGTCTCAATCAGCTGTGGGTCTAGATATGGTCAATCCCGGTGGCATCACAGCCCTTGAACGAATTTTGTAAGAATTTCTCTCTCTTTCACTGTCTTTGTTTCACGGGTTTTTAAAAGTGATTGATTTTTATAAAGGGGTTTAGCTGCTTTTCACTGCTGTGTTTATGCCGCTTTACACCCACTTGACTCACTTACAGAGAGATATAAATACATAAGTTTTAAGATTCTTACTTGTCAGATATATTCTTAGGCGGTGAATAGGGGGTGTTGAGTCCAGTTCACTGAGCAAGGAATAGGTCGTGTCTATTACTTATTGGGTTTATGGAACGGTCTCTGAGCTAATTTGAAACCCTTGTTTTATGCATCACCCCACCTCAACTTTCCCGTTAAGCAGCCATAGTGTGCATTCTAAACGTGTGACTCTCTTCTGTTTTGTAATTCAGTTCAAGGGTAGCGGTTTTTACATTCCCTCTATAAGTGATATCTTATGATAAGTGTCTTTTTCTGTGTGACTTATTTCACTTAGAATCGTCGTACCTAAATCCACTCATCATGCTGCTACTAGCCTTATGACGTTGATTTCATGGCTGAGTGATATTCCATTGTACATAAGGACCACAACTTCTTTATCCATTTTTCTCTTTCCTGGGATATTTAAGGTGTAACGAAGTGGAGGTTCTTGTCAACAGAGCAGCCCTAAACTTTGGGGTGCCTGTGTCTTGCTGATTTTTAGTTTTCCCAATTTATACGCCCGTGAGTGGAAGTGCCCTATGCTGTCTAAGCTGAGTTTTTTCGATGTTTCAGGACACACCGTACACTTCTCCAGAGTGGCTGTTGGCAATTTACATCCCGCCCATCAGCGTAGCAAGGCTCCCGTTTCTCCATGGCCTGTCCTGCATTTCTGGTTTTGACACTTTATTCAGCATGGCCCTTTTGACCGATGGGAAGCGAGACTTCTTTGTAGCGCTGATTTGCCTTTCCAGGTTGCTTGGTTGGCCAAAAAGGGCGTATGCGTTTTTTCCCGAATATATTCAGGAATAAACGCATACGCCCTTTTTGGCCAAGGGCATCATTGTCGAGGTTTTGCCGCTTTTCCCGTGCTTTAAAGGCGATTCGAATCTTCCTCCTGAAATCTGTTTCCTGCAATTCTGCCTTGCTTTCAAATCCTCTTTGTTGTCTTCCGTCAATATATTTGTGGACGAGAGTTATCATTTATAACTCTGCAGGTTTGTGAATTGCAGTGCCCCTGAGCTCCATTTTTCAACTCGCTTTCTTGGGAGCTGGCCGCAAAAGCGCAGGATTGCTTCAGGCCCTATTCTGGTCCCGGGCGGCAGGCTGAGCCTGTGGTTAATTCTTCTTCCTGATGGGAAAATAGAGTGACCTGTGCCTGTCCCAACACCTAGAGCTAGTGTCTCATTGGTTCCCCCTCTTCCCGTTCATCCTCAGGACAAATTGCAACCTGTACGGAACAGGAGGTTAAAGGTGCTGATTCTCCAAGGAGGGAGATTGCTAGTAAAGCGGCTGGAATGGCGAACCCGAGCACAAGGAGATGAGAAATGAGGTGCGTGTTAGAAACCTTTCCCGATCACACGGTGTACCATCTTCTGGGATTCTCATGCATGTTTTCGATGTAGGAAGATGCCCTTGAACCTGGAGATTTGGGACCCATGGGATGGGTACCACGCAGTATTACTCTAAAGGGTCTGCGTTTGCTCACCCAACCTCACCAAACCTCTCAGCCCCAAGAGTGTCCACCCTTATGCCTCAATCAGCTGTGGGTCTAGATATGGTCAATCCAGGTGGCATCACAGCCCTTGAACGAATTTTGTAAGAATTTCTCTCTCTTTCACTGTCTTTGTTTCACGGGTTTTTAAAAGTAATGGATTTTTATAAAGGGGTTTAGCTGTTTTTTACTGCTGTGTTTATGCCGCTTTACACCCACTTGACTCACATACAGAGAGATATCAATACATAGGTTTTAAGATTCTTACTAGTCAGATATATTCTTGGGCGGTGAATAGGGGGTTTTGAGTCCAGATCACTGAGCAAGGAGTAGGTCTTGTCTATTACATATTGGGTTTATGGAACGGTCTCTGAGCTAATTTGAAACCCTTGTTTTATGCATCACC
>NW_028121596.1:0-18102 GCF_965194805.1 Balaenoptera borealis
GCTTTACTAGCAATCTCCCTACTTGGAGCATCAGCACCTTTAAGCTCCTGCTCCGTACAGGTTGCAATTTGTCCTGAGGGTGAACGGGAAGACGTGGAACCAATGAGAGACTAGCTCTTGGTGTTGGGACAGGCACAGGTCACTCTATTTTCCCATCAGGAAGAAGAATTAACCACAGGCTCAGCCTGCCCCCGGAACCAGAACAGGGCCTGAAGGCATCCTGCGCTTTTGCGGCCAGCTCCCTAAAAAGCGAGTTGTAAAATGGAGGTTCAGGGCACTGCAATTCACAAACCTGCAGAGTTATAAATGATAACTCTCGTCCACAAATATATTGAGGGAAGGCAAAGAAGAGGATTTGAAATCAAGGCAGAATTGCAGGAAACAGATTTCAGGAGGTAGATTCGAATCGCCTTTAAAGCACATGAAAAGCGGCAAAACGTTGACAATGATGCCCTTGGCCAAAAAGGGCGTATGCGTTTTTTCCTGAATATATTCAGGAAAAAACGCATACGCCCTTTTTGGCCAACCAAGCAACCTGGAAAGGCAAATCAGCGCTACAAAGATGTCTCGCTTCCCATTGGTCAAAAGGGCCATGCTGAAAAAAGTCTCAAAACCAAAAATGCAGGACAGGCCATGGAGAAATGGGAGCCTTGCTACACTGATGGGCGGGATGTAAATTGTCAACAGCCACTCTGGAGAAGTGTACGGTGAGTCCTGAAACGTCTAAAAAGCAAAGCTTAGAGAGCATAGGGCACTTCCACTCATGGGGGTATAAATTGGGAAAATGAAAAATCAGCAAGACACAAGCACCCCAAAGTTTAGGGCTGCTCTGTTGACAAGGACCTCCACTTCATTCCACCTTCAATATCCCAGGAAAGAGAAAAATGGATAAAGAAGTTGTGGTCCTTATGTACAATGGAATATCACTCAGCCGTGAAATCAATGTCATAAGGCTAGTAGCAGCATGATGAGTGGATTTAGGTACGACGACTCTAAGTGAAATAAGTCACACAGAAAAGGACACTTCTCATAAGGTATCACTTATAGAGGGAATGTAAAAACCGTTACACTTGAACTGAATTACAAAACAGAACAGAGTCACACATGCAGAAAACACACTATGGCTGCTTAACGGGAAAGGTGAGGTGGGGTGATACATAAAACAAGGGTTTCAAATTAGCTCAGATACCGTTCCATAAACCCAATATGTAATAGACAAGACCTACTCCTTGCTCAGAGAACTGGACTCAACACGCCCTATTCACCGCACAAGAATATATCTGACTAGTAATAATCTTAAAACCTATGTATTGATATCTCTCTGTTAGTGTGTCAAGTGGGTGTAAAGCGGCATAAACACAGCAGTGAAAAGCAGCTAAACCCCATTATAAAAATAAATTACTTTGAAAAACCCATGAAACAAAGACAGTGAAAGAGAGCGAAATTCTTACACAATGCGTTCAGGGGCTGTGATGCAACCTGGATTGACCATATCTAGACCCACAGCTGGATGAGACATAAGGGTGGACACTGTTGCGGCTGAGAGGTTTGGTGAGGTTGGGTGAGCAAACGCAGCCCCTTTAAAGTAATACTGCGTGGTACCCATCGCATGGGTCCCAAATCTCCAGGTTCAAGGGCATCTTCCTACATCGGAAACATGCATGAGAAACCCAGAAGATGGTACACCGTGTGATGGGGAAAGGTTTCTAAAACGCACCTCATTTCTCATCTCCTTGTGCTCGGGTTCGCCATTCCAGCCACTTTACTAGCAATCTCCCTCCTTGGAGCATCATCACCTTTAACCTCCTGTTCCGTACAGGTTGCAATTTGTCCTGAGGATGAACGGGAAGACGTGAAACCAATGAGAGACTATCTCTTGGTGTTGGGACAGGCACAGGTCACTCTATTTTCCCATCAGGAAGAAGAATTAACCACAGGCTCAGCCTGCCCCCCGGAACAAGAACAGGGCCTGAAGCCATCCTGCGCTTTTGCGGCCATCTCCCAAAAACGCGAGTTGTAAAATGGAGGTTCAGGGCACTGCAATTCACAAACCTGCAGAGTTATAAATGATAACTCTCGTCCACAAATATATTGAGGGAAGGCAAAGAAGAGGATTTGAAATCAAGGCAGAATTGCAGGAAACAGATTTCAGGAGGTAGATTCGAATTGCCTTTAAAGCACATGAAAAGCGGCAAAACGTTGACAATGATGCCCTTGGCCAAAAAGGGCGTATGCGTTTTTTCCTGAATATATTCAGGAAAAAACGCATACGCCCTTTTTGGCCAACCAAGCAACCTGGAAAGGCAAATCAGCGCTACAAAGATGTCTCGCTTCCCATCGGTCAAAAGGGCCATGCTAAAAAAAGTCTCAAAACCAGAAATGCAGGACAGGCCATGGAGAAATGGGAGCCTTGCTACACTGATGGGCGGGATGTAAATTGTCAACAGCCACTCTGGAGAAGCGTACGGTGAGTCCTGAAACGTCTAAAAAGCAAAGCTTAGAGAGCATAGGGCACTTCCACTCATGGGGGTATAAATTGGGAAAATGAAAAATCAGCAAGACACAAGCACCCCAAAGTTTAGGGCTGCTCTGTTGACAAGGACCTCCACTTCATTCCACCTTCAATATCCCAGGAAAGAGAAAAATGGATAAAGAAGTTGTGGTCCTTATGTACAATGGAATATCACTCAGCCATGAAATCAATGTCATAAGGCTAGTAGCAGCATGATGAGTGGATTTAGGTACGACGATTCTAAGTGAAATAAGTCACACAGAAAAGGACACTTCTCATAAGGTATCACTGATAGAGGGAATGTAAAAACCGTTACACTTGAACTGAATTACAAAACAGAACAGAGTCACACATGCAGAAAACACACTATGGCTGCTTCACGGGAAAGGTGAGGTGGGGTGATACATAAAACAAGGGTTTCAAATTAGCTCAGATACCGTTCCATAAACCCAATATGTAATAGACAAGACCTACTCCTTGCTCAGAGAACTGGACTCAACACGCCCTATTCACCGCACAAGAATATATCTGACTAGTAATAATCTTAAAACCTATGTATAGATATCTCTCTGTTAGTGTGTCAAGTGGGTGTAAAGCGGCATAAACACAGAAGTGAAAAGCAGCTAAACCCCATTATAAAAATAAATTACTTTGAATAACCCATGAAACAAAGACAGTGAAAGAGAGCGAAATTCTTACACAATTCGTTCAGGGGCTGTGATGCAACCTGGATTGACCATATCTAGACCCACAGCTGGATGAGACATAAGGGTGGACACTCTTGGGGCTGAGAGTTTTGGTGAGGTTGGGTGAGCAAACGCAGACCCTTTACAGTAATACTGCATGGTACCCATCGTATGGGTCACAAATCTCCAGGTTCAAGGGCATCTTCCTACATCGAAAACATGCATGAGAAACCCAGAAGATGGTACACCGTGTGATGTGGAAAGGTTTCTAAAACGCACCTCATTTCTCATCTCCTTGTGCCCGGGTTCGCTATTCCAGCCGCTTTACTAGCAATCTCCCTACTTGGAGCATCAGCACCTTTAAGCTCCTGTTCCGTACAGGTTGCAATTTGTCCTGAGGATGAACTGGAAGACGTGGAACCAATGAGAGACTAGCTCTTGGTGTTGGGACAGGCACAGGTCACTCTATTTTCCCATCAGGAAGAAGAATTAACCACAGGCTCAGCCTGCCCCCGGAACCAGAACAGGGCCTGAAGGCATCCTGCGCTTTTGCGGCCAGCTCCCTAAAAAGCGAGTTGTAAAATGGAGGTTCAGGGCACTGCAATTCACAAACCTGCAGAGTTATAAATGATAACTCTCGTCCACAAATATATTGAGGGAAGGCAAAGAAGAGGATTTGAAATCAAGGCAGAATTGCAGGAAACAGATTTCAGGAGGTAGATTCGAATCGCCTTTAAAGCACATGAAAAGCGGCAAAACGTTGACAATGATGCCCTTGGCCAAAAGGGCGTATGCGTTTTTTCCTGAATATATTCAGGAAAAAACGCATACGCCCTTTTTGGCCAACCAAGCAACCTGGAAAGGCAAATCAGCGCTACAAAGATGTCTCGCTTCCCATCGGTCAAAGGGCCATGCTGAAAAAAGTCTCAAAACCAAAAATGCAGGACAGGCCATGGAGAAATGGGAGCCTTGCTACACTGATGGGCGGGATGTAAATTGTCAACAGCCACTCTGGAGAAGTGTACGGTGAGTCCTGAAACGTCTAAAAAGCAAAGCTTAGAGAGCATAGGGCACTTCCACTCATGGGGGTATAAATTGGGAAAATGAAAAATCAGCAAGACACAAGCACCCCAAAGTTTAGGGCTGCTCTGTTGACAAGGACCTCCACTTCATTCCACCTTCAATATCCCAGGAAAGAGAAAAATGGATAAAGAAGTTGTGGTCCTTATGTACAATGGAATATCACGCAGCCGTGAAATCAATGTCATAAGGCTAGTAGCAGCATGATGAGTGGATTTAGGTACGACGACTCTAAGTGAAATAAGTCACACAGAAAAGGACACTTCTCATAAGGTATCACTTATAGAGGGAATGTAAAAACCGTTACACTTGAACTGAATTACAAAACAGAACAGAGTCACACATGCAGAAAACACACTATGGCTGCTTAACGGGAAAGGTGAGGTGGGGTGATACATAAAACAAGGGTTTCAAATTAGCTCAGATACCGTTCCATAAACCCAATATGTAATAGACAAGACCTACTCCTTGCTCAGAGAACTGGACTCAACACGCCCTATTCACCGCACAAGAATATATCTGACTAGTAATAATCTTAAAAGCTATGTATTGATATCTCTCTGTTAGTGTGTCAAGTGGGTGTAAAGCGGCATAAACACAGCAGTGAAAAGCAGCTAAACCCCATTATAAAAATAAATTACTTTGAAAAACCCATGAAACAAAGACAGTGAAAGAGAGCGAAATTCTTACACAATGCGTTCAGGGGCTGTGATGCAACCTGGATTGACCATATCTAGACCCACAGCTGAATGAGACATAAGGGTGGACACTGTTGCGGCTGAGAGGTTTGGTGAGGTTGGGTGAGCAAACGCAGCCCCTTTAAAGTAATACTGCGTGGTACCCATCGCATGGGTCCCAAATCTCCAGGTTCAAGGGCATCTTCCTACATCGGAAACATGCATGAGAAACCCAGAAGATGGTACACCGTGTGATGGGGAAAGGTTTCTAAAACGCACCTCATTTCTCATCTCCTTGTGCTCGGGTTCGCCATTCCAGCCACTTTACTAGCAATCTCCCTCCTTGGAGCATCATCACCTTTAACCTCCTGTTCCGTACAGGTTGCAATTTGTCCTGAGGATGAACGGGAAGACGTGAAACCAATGAGAGACTATCTCTTGGTGTTGGGACAGGCACAGGTCACTCTATTTTCCCATCAGGAAGAAGAATTAACCACAGGCTCAGCCTGCCCCCCGGACCCAGAACAGGGCCTGAAGCCATCCTGCGCTTTTGCGGCCATCTCCCAAAAACGCGAGTTGTAAAATGGAGGTTCAGGGCACTGCAATTCACAAACCTGCAGAGTTATAAATGATAACTCTCGTCCACAAATATATTGAGGGAAGGCAAAGAAGAGGATTTGAAATCAAGGCAGAATTGCAGGAAACAGATTTCAGGAGGTAGATTCGAATCGCCTTTAAAGCACATGAAAAGCGGCAAAACGTTGACAATGATGCCCTTGGCCAAAAAGGGCGTATGCGTTTTTTCCTGAATATATTCAGGAAAAAACGCATACGCCCTTTTTGGCCAACCAAGCAACCTGGAAAGGCAAATCAGCGCTACAAAGATGTCTCGCTTCCCATCGGTCAAAAGGGCCATGCTGAAAAAAGTGTCAAAACCAGAAATGCAGGACAGGCCATGGAGAAATGGGAGCCTTGCTACACTGATGGGCGGGATGTAAATTGTCAACAGCCACTCTGGAGAAGCGTACGGTGAGTCCTGAAACGTCTAAAAAGCAAAGCTTAGAGAGCATAGGGCACTTCCACTCATGGGGGTATAAATTGGGAAAATGAAAAATCAGCAAGACACAAGCACCCCAAAGTTTAGGGCTGCTCTGTTGACAAGGACCTCCACTTCATTCCACCTTCAATATCCCAGGAAAGAGAAAAATGGATAAAGAAGTTGTGGTCCTTATGTACAATGGAATATCACTCAGCCGTGAAATCAATGTCATAAGGCTAGTAGCAGCATGATGAGTGGATTTAGGTACGACGATTCTAAGTGAAATAAGTCACACAGAAAAGGACACTTCTCATAAGGTATCACTGATAGAGGGAATGTAAAAAGCGTTACACTTGAACTGAATTACAAAACAGAACAGAGTCACACATGCAGAAAACACACTATGGCTGCTTCACGGGAAAGGTGAGGTGGGGTGATACATAAAACAAGGGTTTCAAATTAGCTCAGATACCGTTCCATAAAACCAATATGTAATAGACAAGACCTACTCCTTGCTCAGAGAACTGGACTCAACACGCCCTATTCACCGCACAAGAATATATCTGACTAGTAATAATCTTAAAACCTATGTATAGATATCTCTCTGTTAGTGTGTCAAGTGGGTGTAAAGCGGCATAAACACAGAAGTGAAAAGCAGCTAAACCCCATTATAAAAATAAATTACTTTGAATAACCCATGAAACAAAGACAGTGAAAGAGAGCGAAATTCTTACACAATTCGTTCAGGGGCTGTGATGCAACCTGGATTGACCATATCTAGACCCACAGCTGGATGAGACATAAGGGTGGACACTCTTGGGGCTGAGAGGTTTGGTGAGGTTGGGTGAGCAAACGCAGACCCTTTACAGTAATACTGCATGGTACCCATCGCATGGGTCACAAATCTCCAGGTTCAAGGGCATCTTCCTACATCGAAAACATGCATGAGAAACCCAGAAGATGGTACACCGTGTGATGTGGAAAGGTTTCTAAAACGCACCTCATTTCTCATCTCCTTGTGCCCGGGTTCGCTATTCCAGCCGCTTTACTAGCAATCTCCCTACTTGGAGCATCAGCACCTTTAAGCTCCTGTTCCGTACAGGTTGCAATTTGTCCTGAGGATGAACTGGAAGACGTGGAACCAATGAGAGACTAGCTCTTGGTGTTGGGACAGGCACAGGTCACTCTATTTTCCCATCAGGAAGAAGAATTAACCACAGGCTCAGCCTGCCCCCGGAACCAGAACAGGGCCTGAAGGCATCCTGCGCTTTTGCGGCCAGCTCCCTAAAAAGCGAGTTGTAAAATGGAGGTTCAGGGCACTGCAATTCACAAACCTGCAGAGTTATAAATGATAACTCTCGTCCACAAATATATTGAGGGAAGGCAAAGAAGAGGATTTGAAATCAAGGCAGAATTGCAGGAAAGAGATTTCAGGAGGTAGATTCGAATCGCCTTTAAAGCACATGAAAAGCGGCAAAACGTTGACAATGATGCCCTTGGCCAAAAAGGGCGTATGCGTTTTTTCCTGAATATATTCAGGAAAAAACGCATACGCCCTTTTTGGCCAACCAAGCAACCTGGAAAGGCAAATCAGCGCTACAAAGATGTCTCGCTTCCCATCGGTCAAAAGGGCCATGCTGAAAAAAGTCTCAAAACCAAAAATGCAGGACAGGCCATGGAGAAATGGGAGCCTTGCTACACTGATGGGCGGGATGTAAATTGTCAAAAGCCACTCTGGAGAAGTGTACGGTGAGTCCTGAAACGTCTAAAAAGCAAAGCTTAGAGAGCATAGGGCACTTCCACTCATGGGGGTATAAATTGGGAAAATGAAAAATCAGCAAGACACAAGCACCCCAAAGTTTAGGGCTGCTCTGTTGACAAGGACCTCCACTTCATTCCACCTTCAATATCCCAGGAAAGAGAAAAATGGATAAAGAAGTTGTGGTCCTTATGTACAATGGAATATCACTCAGCCGTGAAATCAATGTCATAAGGCTAGTAGCAGCATGATGAGTGGATTTAGGTACGACGACTCTAAGTGAAATAAGTCACACAGAAAAGGACACTTCTCATAAGGTATCACTGATAGAGGGAATGTAAAAACCGTTACACTTGAACTGAATTACAAAACAGAACAGAGTCACACATGTAGAAAACACACTATGGCTGCTTAACGGGAAAGGTGAGGTGGGGTGATACATAAAACAAGGGTTTCAAATTAGCTCAGATACCGTTCCATAAACCCAATATGTAATAGACAAGACCTACTCCTTGCTCAGAGAACTGGACTCAACACGCCCTATTCACCGCACAAGAATATATCTGACTAGTAATAATCTTAAAAGCTATGTATTGATATCTCTCTGTTAGTGTGTCAAGTGGGTGTAAAGCGGCATAAACACAGCAGTGAAAAGCAGCTAAACCCCATTATAAAAATAAATTACTTTGAAAAACCCATGAAACAAAGACAGTGAAAGAGAGCGAAATTCTTACACAATGCGTTCAGGGGCTGTGATGCAACCTGGATTGACCATATCTAGACCCACAGCTGAATGAGACATAAGGGTGGACACTGTTGCGGCTGAGAGGTTTGGTGAGGTTGGGTGAGCAAACGCAGCCCCTTTAAAGTAATACTGCGTGGTACCCATCGCATGGGTCCCAAATCTCCAGGTTCAAGGGCATCTTCCTACATCGGAAACATGCATGAGAAACCCAGAAGATGGTACACCGTGTGATGGGGAAAGGTTTCTAAAACGCACCTCATTTCTCATCTCCTTGTGCTCGGGTTCGCCATTCCAGCCACTTTACTAGCAATCTCCCTCCTTGGAGCATCATCACCTTTAACCTCCTGTTCCGTACAGGTTGCAATTTGTCCTGAGGATGAACGGGAAGACGTGAAACCAATGAGAGACTATCTCTTGGTGTTGGGACAGGCACAGGTCACTCTATTTTCCCATCAGGAAGAAGAATTAACCACAGGCTCAGCCTGCCCCCCGGACCCAGAACAGGGCCTGAAGCCATCCTGCGCTTTTGCGGCCATCTCCCAAAAACGCGAGTTGTAAAATGGAGGTTCAGGGCACTGCAATTCACAAACCTGCAGAGTTATAAATGATAACTCTCGTCCACAAATATATTGAGGGAAGGCAAAGAAGAGGATTTGAAATCAAGGCAGAATTGCAGGAAACAGATTTCAGGAGGTAGATTCGAATCGCCTTTAAAGCACATGAAAAGCGGCAAAACGTTGACAATGATGCCCTTGGCCAAAAAGGGCGTATGCGTTTTTTCCTGAATATATTCAGGAAAAAACGCATACGCCCTTTTTGGCCAACCAAGCAACCTGGAAAGGCAAATCAGCGCTACAAAGATGTCTCGCTTCCCATCGGTCAAAAGGGCCATGCTGAAAAAAGTGTCAAAACCAGAAATGCAGGACAGGCCATGGAGAAATGGGAGCCTTGCTACACTGATGGGCGGGATGTAAATTGTCAACAGCCACTCTGGAGAAGCGTACGGTGAGTCCTGAAACGTCTAAAAAGCAAAGCTTAGAGAGCATAGGGCACTTCCACTCATGGGGGTATAAATTGGGAAAATGAAAAATCAGCAAGACACAAGCACCCCAAAGTTTAGGGCTGCTCTGTTGACAAGGACCTCCACTTCATTCCACCTTCAATATCCCAGGAAAGAGAAAAATGGATAAAGAAGTTGTGGTCCTTATGTACAATGGAATATCACTCAGCCGTGAAATCAATGTCATAAGGCTAGTAGCAGCATGATGAGTGGATTTAGGTACGACGATTCTAAGTGAAATAAGTCACACAGAAAAGGACACTTCTCATAAGGTATCACTGATAGAGGGAATGTAAAAAGCGTTACACTTGAACTGAATTACAAAACAGAACAGAGTCACACATGCAGAAAACACACTATGGCTGCTTCACGGGAAAGGTGAGGTGGGGTGATACATAAAACAAGGGTTTCAAATTAGCTCAGATACCGTTCCATAAAACCAATATGTAATAGACAAGACATACTCCTTGCTCAGAGAACTGGACTCAACACGCCCTATTCACCGCACAAGAATATATCTGACTAGTAATAATCTTAAAACCTATGTATAGATATCTCTCTGTTAGTGTGTCAAGTGGGTGTAAAGCGGCATAAACACAGCAGTGAAAAGCAGCTAAACCCCATTATAAAAATAAATTACTTTGAATAACCCATGAAACAAAGACAGTGAAAGAGAGCGAAATTCTTACACAATTCGTTCAGGGGCTGTGATGCAACCTGGATTGACCATATCTAGACCCACAGCTGGATGAGACATAAGGGTGGACACTCTTGGGGCTGAGAGGTTTGGTGAGGTTGGGTGAGCAAACGCAGACCCTTTACAGTAATACTGCATGGTACCCATCGCATGGGTCACAAATCTCCAGGTTCAAGGGCATCTTCCTACATCGAAAACATGCATGAGAAACCCAGAAGATGGTACACCGTGTGATGTGGAAAGGTTTCTAAAACGCACCTCATTTCTCATCTCCTTGTGCCCGGGTTCGCTATTCCAGCCGCTTTACTAGCAATCTCCCTACTTGGAGCATCAGCACCTTTAACCTCCTGTTCCGTACAGGTTGCAATTTGTCCTGAGGATGAACTGGAAGACGTGGAACCAATGAGAGACTAGCTCTTGGTGTTGGGACAGGCACAGGTCACTCTATTTTCCCATCAGGAAGAAGAATTAACCACAGGCTCAGCCTGCCCCCGGAACCAGAACAGGGCCTGAAGGCATCCTGCGCTTTTGCGGCCAGCTCCCTAAAAAGCGAGTTGTAAAATGGAGGTTCAGGGCACTGCAATTCACAAACCTGCAGAGTTATAAATGATAACTCTCGTCCACAAATATATTGAGGGAAGGCAAAGAAGAGGATTTGAAATCAAGGCAGAATTGCAGGAAACAGATTTCAGGAGGTAGATTCGAATCGCCTTTAAAGCACATGAAAAGCGGCAAAACGTTGACAATGATGCCCTTGGCCAAAAAGGGCGTATGCGTTTTTTCCTGAATATATTCAGGAAAAAACGCATACGCCCTTTTTGGCCAACCAAGCAACCTGGAAAGGCAAATCAGCGCTACAAAGATGTCTCGCTTCCCATCGGTCAAAAGGGCCATGCTGAAAAAAGTGTCAAAACCAAAAATGCAGGACAGGCCATGGAGAAATGGGAGCCTTGCTACACTGATGGGCGGGATGTAAATTGTCAACAGCCACTCTGGAGAAGCGTACGGTGAGTCCTGAAACGTCTAAAAAGCAAAGCTTAGAGAGCATAGGGCACTTCCACTCATGGGGGTATAAATTGGGAAAATGAAAAATCAGCAAGACACAAGCACCCCAAAGTTTAGGGCTGCTCTGTTGACAAGGACCTCCACTTCATTCCACCTTCAATATCCCAGGAAAGAGAAAAATGGATAAAGAAGTTGTGGTCCTTATGTACAATGGAATATCACTCAGCCGTGAAATCAATGTCATAAGGCTAGTAGCAGCATGATGAGTGGATTTAGGTACGACGACTCTAAGTGAAATAAGTCACACAGAAAAGGACACTTCTCATAAGGTATCACTGATAGAGGGAATGTAAAAACCGTTACACTTGAACTGAATTACAAAACAGAACAGAGTCACACATGCAGAAAACACACTATGGCTGCTTAACGGGAAAGGTGAGGTGGGGTGATACATAAAACAAGGGTTTCAAATTAGCTCAGATACCGTTCCATAAACCCAATATGTAATAGACAAGACCTACTCCTTGCTCAGAGAACTGGACTCAACACGCCCTATTCACCGCACAAGAATATATCTGACTAGTAATAATCTTAAAAGCTATGTATTGATATCTCTCTGTTAGTGTGTCAAGTGGGTGTAAAGCGGCATAAACACAGCAGTGAAAAGCAGCTAAACCCCATTATAAAAATAAATTACTTTGAAAAACCCATGAAACAAAGACAGTGAAAGAGAGCGAAATTCTTACACAATGCGTTCAGGGGCTGTGATGCAACCTGGATTGACCATATCTAGACCCACAGCTGAATGAGACATAAGGGTGGACACTGTTGCGGCTGAGAGGTTTGGTGAGGTTGGGTGAGCAAACGCAGCCCCTTTAAAGTAATACTGCGTGGTACCCATCGCATGGGTCCCAAATCTCCAGGTTCAAGGGCATCTTCCTACATCGGAAACATGCATGAGAAACCCAGAAGATGGTACACCGTGTGATGGGGAAAGGTTTCTAAAACGCACCTCATTTCTCATCTCCTTGTGCTCGGGTTCGCCATTCCAGCCACTTTACTAGCAATCTCCCTCCTTGGAGCATCATCACCTTTAACCTCCTGTTCCGTACAGGTTGCAATTTGTCCTGAGGATGAACGGGAAGACGTGAAACCAATGAGAGACTATCTCTTGGTGTTGGGACAGGCACAGGTCACTCTATTTTCCCATCAGGAAGAAGAATTAACCACAGGCTCAGCCTGCCCCCCGGACCCAGAACAGGGCCTGAAGCCATCCTGCGCTTTTGCGGCCATCTCCCAAAAACGCGAGTTGTAAAATGGAGGTTCAGGGCACTGCAATTCACAAACCTGCAGAGTTATAAATGATAACTCTCGTCCACAAATATATTGAGGGAAGGCAAAGAAGAGGATTTGAAATCAAGGCAGAATTGCAGGAAACAGATTTCAGGAGGTAGATTCGAATCGCCTTTAAAGCACATGAAAAGCGGCAAAACGTTGACAATGATGCCCTTGGCCAAAAAGGGCGTATGCGTTTTTTCCTGAATATATTCAGGAAAAAACGCATACGCCCTTTTTGGCCAACCAAGCAACCTGGAAAGGCAAATCAGCGCTACAAAGATGTCTCGCTTCCCATCAGTCAAAAGGGCCATGCTGAAAAAAGTGTCAAAACCAGAAATGCAGGACAGGCCATGGAGAAATGGGAGCCTTGCTACACTGATGGGCGGGATGTAAATTGTCAACAGCCACTCTGGAGAAGCGTACGGTGAGTCCTGAAACGTCTAAAAAGCAAAGCTTAGAGAGCATAGGGCACTTCCACTCATGGGGGTATAAATTGGGAAAATGAAAAATCAGCAAGACACAAGCACCCCAAAGTTTAGGGCTGCTCTGTTGACAAGGACCTCCACTTCATTCCACCTTCAATATCCCAGGAAAGAGAAAAATGGATAAAGAAGTTGTGGTCCTTATGTACAATGGAATATCACTCAGCCGTGAAATCAATGTCATAAGGCTAGTAGCAGCATGATGAGTGGATTTAGGTACGACGATTCTAAGTGAAATAAGTCACACAGAAAAGGACACTTCTCATAAGGTATCACTGATAGAGGGAATGTAAAAAGCGTTACACTTGAACTGAATTACAAAACAGAACAGAGTCACACATGCAGAAAACACACTATGGCTGCTTCACGGGAAAGGTGAGGTGGGGTGATACATAAAACAAGGGTTTCAAATTAGCTCAGATACCGTTCCATAAAACCAATATGTAATAGACAAGACCTACTCCTTGCTCAGAGAACTGGACTCAACACGCCCTATTCACCGCACAAGAATATATCTGACTAGTAATAATCTTAAAACCTATGTATAGATATCTCTCTGTTAGTGTGTCAAGTGGGTGTAAAGCGGCATAAACACAGAAGTGAAAAGCAGCTAAACCCCATTATAAAAATAAATTACTTTGAATAACCCATGAAACAAAGACAGTGAAAGAGAGCGAAATTCTTACACAATTCGTTCAGGGGCTGTGATGCAACCTGGATTGACCATATCTAGACCCACAGCTGGATGAGACATAAGGGTGGACACTCTTGGGGCTGAGAGGTTTGGTGAGGTTGGGTGAGCAAACGCAGACCCTTTACAGTAATACTGCATGGTACCCATCGCATGGGTCACAAATCTCCAGGTTCAAGGGCATCTTCCTACATCGAAAACATGCATGAGAAACCCAGAAGATGGTACACCGTGTGATGTGGAAAGGTTTCTAAAACGCACCTCATTTCTCATCTCCTTGTGCCCGGGTTCGCTATTCCAGCCGCTTTACTAGCAATCTCCCTACTTGGAGCATCAGCACCTTTAAGCTCCTGTTCCGTACAGGTTGCAATTTGTCCTGAGGATGAACTGGAAGACGTGGAACCAATGAGAGACTAGCTCTTGGTGTTGGGACAGGCACAGGTCACTCTATTTTCCCATCAGGAAGAAGAATTAACCACAGGCTCAGCCTGCCCCCGGAACCAGAACAGGGCCTGAAGGCATCCTGCGCTTTTGCGGCCAGCTCCCTAAAAAGCGAGTTGTAAAATGGAGGTTCAGGGCACTGCAATTCACAAACCTGCAGAGTTATAAATGATAACTCTCGTCCACAAATATATTGAGGGAAGGCAAAGAAGAGGATTTGAAATCAAGGCAGAATTGCAGGAAACAGATTTCAGGAGGTAGATTCGAATCGCCTTTAAAGCACATGAAAAGCGGCAAAACGTTGACAATGATGCCCTTGGCCAAAAAGGGCGTATGCGTTTTTTCCTGAATATATTCAGGAAAAAACGCATACGCCCTTTTTGGCCAACCAAGCAACCTGGAAAGGCAAATCAGCGCTACAAAGATGTCTCGCTTCCCATCGGTCAAAAGGGCCATGCTGAAAAAAGTCTCAAAACCAAAAATGCAGGACAGGCCTTGGAGAAATGGGAGCCTTGCTACACTGATGGGCGGGATGTAAATTGTCAACAGCCACTCTGGAGAAGCGTACGGTGAGTCCTGAAACGTCTAAAAAGCAAAGCTTAGAGAGCATAGGGCACTTC
Organism: Balaenoptera borealis; assembly: GCF_965194805.1. Taxonomy (NCBI): domain Eukaryota; kingdom Metazoa; phylum Chordata; class Mammalia; order Artiodactyla; family Balaenopteridae; genus Balaenoptera; species Balaenoptera borealis. The sequence continues at coordinate 14,833 of NW_028121596.1, forward strand.
CACTCATGGGGGTATAAATTGGGAAAATGAAAAATCAGCAAGACACAAGCACCCCAAAGTTTAGGGCTGCTCTGTTGACAAGGACCTCCACTTCATTCCACCTTCAATATCCCAGGAAAGAGAAAAATGGATAAAGAAGTTGTGGTCCTTATGTACAATGGAATATCACTCAGCCGTGAAATCAATGTCATAAGGCTAGTAGCAGCATGATGAGTGGATTTAGGTACGACGACTCTAAGTGAAATAAGTCACACAGAAAAGGACACTTCTCATAAGGTATCACTGATAGAGGGAATGTAAAAACCGTTACACTTGAACTGAATTACAAAACAGAACAGAGTCACACATGCAGAAAACACACTATGGCTGCTTAACGGGAAAGGTGAGGTGGGGTGATACATAAAACAAGGGTTTCAAATTAGCTCAGATACCGTTCCATAAACCCAATATGTAATAGACAAGACCTACTCCTTGCTCAGAGAACTGGACTCAACACGCCCTATTCACCGCACAAGAATATATCTGACTAGTAATAATCTTAAAAGCTATGTATTGATATCTCTCTGTTAGTGTGTCAAGTGGGTGTAAAGCGGCATAAACACAGCAGTGAAAAGCAGCTAAACCCCATTATAAAAATAAATTACTTTGAAAAACCCATGAAACAAAGACAGTGAAAGAGAGCGAAATTCTTACACAATGCGTTCAGGGGCTGTGATGCAACCTGGATTGACCATATCTAGACCCACAGCTGAATGAGACATAAGGGTGGACACTGTTGCGGCTGAGAGGTTTGGTGAGGTTGGGTGAGCAAACGCAGCCCCTTTAAAGTAATACTGCGTGGTACCCATCGCATGGGTCCCAAATCTCCAGGTTCAAGGGCATCTTCCTACATCGGAAACATGCATGAGAAACCCAGAAGATGGTACACCGTGTGATGGGGAAAGGTTTCTAAAACGCACCTCATTTCTCATCTCCTTGTGCTCGGGTTCGCCATTCCAGCCACTTTACTAGCAATCTCCCTCCTTGGAGCATCATCACCTTTAACCTCCTGTTCCGTACAGGTTGCAATTTGTCCTGAGGATGAACGGGAAGACGTGAAACCAATGAGAGACTATCTCTTGGTGTTGGGACAGGCACAGGTCACTCTATTTTCCCATCAGGAAGAAGAATTAACCACAGGCTCAGCCTGCCCCCCGGACCCAGAACAGGGCCTGAAGCCATCCTGCGCTTTTGCGGCCATCTCCCAAAAACGCGAGTTGTAAAATGGAGGTTCAGGGCACTGCAATTCACAAACCTGCAGAGTTATAAATGATAACTCTCGTCCACAAATATATTGAGGGAAGGCAAAGAAGAGGATTTGAAATCAAGGCAGAATTGCAGGAAACAGATTTCAGGAGGTAGATTCGAATCGCCTTTAAAGCACATGAAAAGCGGCAAAACGTTGACAATGATGCCCTTGGCCAAAAAGGGCGTATGCGTTTTTTCCTGAATATATTCAGGAAAAAACGCATACGCCCTTTTTGGCCAACCAAGCAACCTGGAAAGGCAAATCAGCGCTACAAAGATGTCTCGCTTCCCATCAGTCAAAAGGGCCATGCTGAAAAAAGTGTCAAAACCAGAAATGCAGGACAGGCCATGGAGAAATGGGAGCCTTGCTACACTGATGGGCGGGATGTAAATTGTCAACAGCCACTCTGGAGAAGCGTACGGTGAGTCCTGAAACGTCTAAAAAGCAAAGCTTAGAGAGCATAGGGCACTTCCACTCATGGGGGTATAAATTGGGAAAATGAAAAATCAGCAAGACACAAGCACCCCAAAGTTTAGGGCTGCTCTGTTGACAAGGACCTCCACTTCATTCCACCTTCAATATCCCAGGAAAGAGAAAAATGGATAAAGAAGTTGTGGTCCTTATGTACAATGGAATATCACTCAGCCGTGAAATCAATGTCATAAGGCTAGTAGCAGCATGATGAGTGGATTTAGGTACGACGATTCTAAGTGAAATAAGTCACACAGAAAAGGACACTTCTCATAAGGTATCACTGATAGAGGGAATGTAAAAAGCGTTACACTTGAACTGAATTACAAAACAGAACAGAGTCACACATGCAGAAAACACACTATGGCTGCTTCACGGGAAAGGTGAGGTGGGGTGATACATAAAACAAGGGTTTCAAATTAGCTCAGATACCGTTCCATAAAACCAATATGTAATAGACAAGACCTACTCCTTGCTCAGAGAACTGGACTCAACACGCCCTATTCACCGCACAAGAATATATCTGACTAGTAATAATCTTAAAACCTATGTATAGATATCTCTCTGTTAGTGTGTCAAGTGGGTGTAAAGCGGCATAAACACAGAAGTGAAAAGCAGCTAAACCCCATTATAAAAATAAATTACTTTGAATAACCCATGAAACAAAGACAGTGAAAGAGAGCGAAATTCTTACACAATTCGTTCAGGGGCTGTGATGCAACCTGGATTGACCATATCTAGACCCACAGCTGGATGAGACATAAGGGTGGACACTCTTGGGGCTGAGAGGTTTGGTGAGGTTGGGTGAGCAAACGCAGACCCTTTACAGTAATACTGCATGGTACCCATCGCATGGGTCACAAATCTCCAGGTTCAAGGGCATCTTCCTACATCGAAAACATGCATGAGAAACCCAGAAGATGGTACACCGTGTGATGTGGAAAGGTTTCTAAAACGCACCTCATTTCTCATCTCCTTGTGCCCGGGTTCGCTATTCCAGCCGCTTTACTAGCAATCTCCCTACTTGGAGCATCAGCACCTTTAAGCTCCTGTTCCGTACAGGTTGCAATTTGTCCTGAGGATGAACTGGAAGACGTGGAACCAATGAGAGACTAGCTCTTGGTGTTGGGACAGGCACAGGTCACTCTATTTTCCCATCAGGAAGAAGAATTAACCACAGGCTCAGCCTGCCCCCGGAACCAGAACAGGGCCTGAAGGCATCCTGCGCTTTTGCGGCCAGCTCCCTAAAAAGCGAGTTGTAAAATGGAGGTTCAGGGCACTGCAATTCACAAACCTGCAGAGTTATAAATGATAACTCTCGTCCACAAATATATTGAGGGAAGGCAAAGAAGAGGATTTGAAATCAAGGCAGAATTGCAGGAAACAGATTTCAGGAGGTAGATTCGAATCGCCTTTAAAGCACATGAAAAGCGGCAAAACGTTGACAATGATGCCCTTGGCCAAAAAGGGCGTATGCGTTTTTTCCTGAATATATTCAGGAAAAAACGCAT
>NW_028121595.1:0-18030 GCF_965194805.1 Balaenoptera borealis
CCTTAGTAGGTGCTGAATAAAGACAAAAATATTTTTTTAACTTTTATTTTTCTTATTCTTTTTTTAAAAATAAATTTAGGGGCTTCCCTGGTGGCGCAGTGGTTGAGAATCTGCCTGCCAATGCAGGGGACACAGGTTCGAGCCCTGGTCTGGGAAGATCCCACGTGCCGCGGAGCAACTAGGCCCGTGAGCCACAACTACTGAGCCTGCGCGTCTGGAGCCTGTGCTCCGCAACAAGAGAGGCCACGATAGTGAGAGGCCCGCGCACCGCGATGAAGAGTGGCCCCCGCTTGCCACAACTAGAGAAAGCCCTCGCACAGAAACGAAGACCCAACACAGCCATAAATAAATAAATAAAATTTAAAAATAAATAAATAAATAAATTTATTTATTTATTTTTGGCTGTGTTGGGTCTTCATTGCTGCTCACGGGCTTTCTCTAGTTGTGGCGAGCAGGGGCTACTCTTCGTTGCGGTGCACGGGCTTCTCATTGCGGTGGCTTCTCGTTGCGGAGCATGGGCTCTAGGCGCGCTGGCTTCAGTAGCTGTGGCTCACGGGCTCTAGAGCACAGGCTCAGTAGTTGTGGCACACGGGCTTAGTTGCTCCGCAGCATGTGGGATCTTCCCGGACCAGGGATAGAGCCCGTGTACCCTGCATTGGCAGGTGGATTCTTAACCACTGCACCACCAGGCAAGTCCATATTTTTCTTATTCTTTTTTTTTTTTTTAATAAGGATGAATTAGAAATGCAACAGGAGGAAGAGAATTTGCCATATGAAGAAGAGATTTACAAAGATTCTACTACTTTTTTTAAGGGAACACAGAGTTTATTTATTTATTTATTTTTGGCTGTGTTGGGTCTTCGTTTCTGTGCGAGGGCTTTCTCTAGTTGTGGCAAGCGGGGGCCACTCTTCATCGCGGTGCGCGGGCCTCTCACTATCGTGGCCTCTCTTGTTGCGGAGCACAGGCTCCAGACGCGCAGGCTCAGTAGTTGTGGCTCACGGGCCTAGTTGCTCCGTGGCATGTGGGATCTTCCCAGCCCAGGGCTCGAACCCGTGTCCCCTGCATTAGTAGGCAGATTCTCAACCACTGCACCACCAGGGAAGCCCTTCTTATTCTAAATAAGATTCTTCCTCTTCTTTTTTTTTAATATGAGTGATCTATGATGATCTTTTATTTATTTATTTTTTGCCACGTGGCCTGTGGGATCTTAGTTGCCCAACCAGGGATTGAACCCACGCCCCTTGCCTTGGAAGCATGGTGTCTTAGCTACTGGACCACCAGGGAGGTCCCATAAGACAAAAGTATTTTTGCCAACATATTAATGAACGATGAATCTTGAGGAAACCAAAAACATAGTAGAAGTTATGGCTTCTCTTGAAGTAAAGAACACAAAGTGGGGACGGGGGAAGTTAGAAAAAAAATGCATATGGTCCTGACCTGTCAGTGAAACTTAAATAAATGTGGAAAGTTAGGAAAATGGAAATAATGTAATGAAGAATTTTCCCTTCTGGTAGTAGTGGAGTTTGTTGCAGACCAAATGTCTGTCTAATAAAAACTAGAAAAACCGGGCAATTTTTAAAAATTGTGTTTGAAGGCCTTATGGCATTACCATGACAGCCAGGACCTGAAGGCATGGGCTTCCAGAGAAAAGGCATTTTCTTTTCATTTCTTTCTTCTCCCTTCAGGCATTTATCAGGGATCCAGGACAAAAAGACAAAGAGGCTAAGGAAATATCAGTGGATAAGAGGTTAGGAAACTTAGCAGAACTTTTGGAAGTCTCATGGAAACAGAGTAACAGAGATATATTTCAGAGCCTACCAATTAGTGGAAGGGCTGGTAAATATCACAGACTGCTAGCTAAGACCCAGAAGGACCACATCCTAGGAGTAAGAACACCTGAACAGACCAAGGATCACAAATTCTAAAACATTAACTTGAAAAAGCACAGTCCTAAACTCAAACTGCCTGTCCCAAAACAAAAGTAAGTCTTCTCTGGAGAAGGACAACCTGAGCCACAGTCTCAAGACATCCACACAATTTTTCATAATGATGTCTGGCATTTAGTCAAAAATTATTAGATACGCCAGGATTAAGTGCCAAATGACTGAAAGCAGGGTAAAAAAATATTCAATACAAGCAGGTTCTTAGGTGATCCAGATATTATAGTTACCAGGGGTGAGATATAAAATAGCTGTTATTAATATGTTCAAGATAATAGAAAACAAGTTGGAGAATTTCACCAGAAAACTAGAATCTATAAGAGGAGTCACATAGAAATTCTAGATCTGAAAAACAAATAACATTTAGAACTTAATACATGTGTTTAAAATAGATTAGACCCAGCAGAAGAAGAGTGAACTCAAGATAGAACAAGAAAAGGACCTAGAAAAAAAAAGAATGTAAAAGATACTTGTGACACAATGAAAAGCTTTGGTATATGTGTAATCAGAGAGGAAAGCAGGGAGAAAGCAATTTATCAACCAAGATTTTTTCAAAAGTGATTTTTAAAAAATCACGCCACTAAAGCAGAAAGCTCTTTACTCTCCCCAAGTGGGTTAATTTTAAAAAGCCACACCTAGCCATAGTGTAGTAAAACTCCTGAAGGGCAAAGACAAAGGGGGAAATTTTTTAAGCAGCCATGGAAAAAAGATATATATCCTTTGCAGAAGCAAAGCAATGGAAAGGAGTATTTTTATAAGGATGGAGGAAAAAATAACTATCAACATAGACTTCTATATCCAATAAAAGTATAAAAATATACTTAAAGAATGAATACCCAAAAAAATGTTTTCAAATAACCAGAAATCAAAACCAGGTGATGTTTTTCACCAGTAGACTTGCATGAAAAGAACCTATTACAGTGACTACTTCAGGCCAGAGGAAAACAGTCCCAAATGAAAATGTGAAATTGCAGGAACAATGAAGAGCAGCTGGAAGAGTAAATACGTGAATAAATATACCTAAATACTGATTTTATGAGATCAGTCTTTGGGGGTAGACTATAGGTGAAATACAAAACATGACAAAATTGCACAAAAGTTAAGAAGAGCAAAGAATTGAGGGTTCCTAGGTTCCTGCCTCTTCTGGAAAATGGTAAATATTGCAACTTATACCAGATTTAATAAGCCATGCATTCATTCTGTCATCTCTAAAATAACACAAAATGAAGAATTAAAAATATAACTTGCAAACTAATAGAGTGGGAAAATTAAATAATAAAAAGAATACTAATTGATCCAAAAAAAAAAGATGAAAAGGAGAGGAAAGGAATAGGATGGGTGGGATAAAAGAAAACAGATAAAATGGTAGATTTAAAACCAAATTCATCAGTAATTAAATTTAAGTAGAATGAGTATTCCAATTTAAAAACTACGATTACCAAGCTAGATTCTAAAATACATTCAAGCATATGTTACCTATCAGAGACACACCTTAAATTAAAAAAAAAAAATGTATATATACACACACACAGAGAAAGATTATAACAGTAACCAAAAGATAACTAGAGCAGATCAATAGTATAAAAAAGTAGACTTTAAAGCAAGGGGTGTTACTAGAGATAATGAATGAAATTAATGATGAAAGTGGCAATTCACCCAGAGGCTGGATTTTTTAATGAAGATAGAATAGTTGATTGAGCTTTGAGTTCCTGTCAAGGTTTTTCAAGAGTTCACAAAGTTATAATTTATTAAACATTTGTTTCTGTAATTATCAGTTCATAATTTGTCTCACTAAGGATAGAAATTCTATTCATTATTGTATACTGAAGATCTAGCATAGAGCTGAGCACAGAGTAGGAACTCGATAAGTAATTTTTAATTGAATAAATGGATGGATGGGATTGATGGGTGGATGGTCAGGTTGGGCCTCGGAAAAGCATTATATATTGTCTACATGATAAGAGTATACTGTTCCTGGACAATGAATACATAATTGCAGATTTTTAAACTCTAATTATAGATTTTAATAATATAGTGAGGAAATACCAGGGGCATCTGAGTTATAAAAATAAAACAATAGATTTAAGTAATTTTAACAACTTGACTTAATGAGTACAGCATGTTAGAAACTTTCTCAAACCTGATTAAACTTCCCCCCTCACCTTCTATTTATTTCATTTGCCACTAGTTCTTTGTATACATCTTTTCAGCATCTTCATGGGAAAACAGGTTGTTAGTAGGAAAAATGCAGGAAATCCTGGGTCCTCTAGCCAAGTGCCATCAATTTCCCACAATTTCCTCTAACAGTTACTTAGTTAAATTTATTGGTTCTATGGGATATTTAAAATTATTTTCTCATTGCCAGCTGCTTCCTTCTTATTTCTTATATTGTTTCGACCTCGGTTATTTAACTAATGAGGTAGTCAAACACAAATGGTATATAGAATTAAGATTCTCTTTCAGTAGGAATCACAGCTTCCTATTTCAATCATTACCTAGGTTTTACTGTTGATTGTGTTCCTAATTCTTCTTGATCCATCTTGGTCCATGTCACCAAATCAAGTTGTTATAAAGAAAGAAAATGAAGACATTCTTTAAGGAAATCCATCCTGATAATGCTGTGTTCTCTAGAACATTTGAAATCTTTAAGCATCTGCTCAGTTTTAGTTTTTGCACAGAAAAGTACCTGCTTCATAGTCATAAATACACTGCACATTCCTGCAGACCTATAATTGAGTTAGTTTGGTTTCCCTGGCAACCACCACGATTAATTAGAATACTTGAGCATGGTAAGTTTATAGATGCAGAAAATATTTCATGTATAAATAGTGCAATCTGTTTATGCTCAAAGGAATTTTCCCCTTCAGTTGAGAAATGGGTTCTTTAAATTCTTTTTGTGTGGATTAATCACATTTTCTTCCTCATAAACTCTGTAAGTAATATTCAGAGATTAATGTTGATTGAACTTCTTCAGCCAGTGCTGGCACTTGTTGGGTGTTTTTTGGCCTGAGTCCTGGGCCCCTGCTGAGTGAGGCACGATTGTGTCCACAGTGCATTTAGTGACAAAGCTGATGAAAGCATCCTCTGGGTCCCATCGACATCCCTGTTCTTTTCATAAATTAGTTTGTGGTACAAACAGTTGTGTGTAAGAATGCATGTGTTAAAATTGGTTTCTCCCTATGATAAACCTTGCACAAAACCAAAAGAAGTTCATCAATCTGTTAAAAAAAAAAATCCTCCAGGCAATTAATATTTGTTTCCCATTAGAAAGTAAGATACAGAAGCTTTCATTTATTAAATATTTCCTTAATGAGTCATTCATTTATCCCAGTGTACCATACAGGCTATTTTATTTAATCTTTGCAGTAATCCTATGAGACTGAGACTGTGAACTTCATTTAGAGATATGCAAGCAGAGGCCTTAGTAAGTTAAGCAAATCACTCAGAGTCACTTACACATTAACAGTAAGTTTGGAGTTTGAACCTACGGAGGTTCATCTAAATCAAAAGCCTAGGCATTCGTACCTCTGTGCTGACTATCACCACTTTTCCTCTGGAGTGGCCATGGAAGAAGGAATAAGAGAGATTCTGACTTTACATCAAAATAGGACACCCTGGCTCTTGGTTTACACAGAATCCATCTCCACCCTTCTTCTGAAAGGATGTGGAGTACATGTGTGATGTGTCAACATTTCGTTTTCCTGAGACATACCTGACCCCAAACTGACTTTTCTTAACCAGCTAACTTAAAATCCAGTTTAACTGGATTTTAAGTTGGCTCTCAAGAAATATTTTTCAGCATGTGTGAGTAAATCTTGTCCATCCACATGGCAGTGAGTAGAGTGGAAAACGCACTGAGCTGGTGGTAAGGAGTTCTTTCCCCAGCCAGCTGTTTATTTTAGGAAAGTACATTTTTTCAATGTTAAAAAAAAAAAAAAAGATAACATCAGCTATTACCGCTTGGAATTTTAGAGCTGGTAGAGGCTCTAGGAATTTCTCTTAGAGGTAACAGTATAAACTCCCCTCCATTCAGTCTGCCTAGAAAATACTCCCTAGGGTTCTCCGATTTCCTTCCAAGCTTATAGGCACAGTGCTACCTGCGGAAATTCTCCCTTTTCCTGCCTTGGCTAAGTTCAGTGCAACCCTAAGAAACAATGGGGATTCTGAGCTATTGTTTCAATAATTTACATATTGGAACTAGCACAAAGACACTAGGAATGGTTAATCAACAGTCCTGTCTCTGATCACTTTTCCATTTCACCATTTTCCTCTTGTGTTAATAATAATTTTACTATTTATCGTATAATATCTAATTTAAAAATCTAGTTCATTTTATTAAATTCCAATATATGTTATTCTGAGACCTCCTGGATATTTTTTTAAATTAATTTTTATTGGAGTATAGTTGATTTACAATGTTGTGTTAGTTTCTGCTGTACAGCAAAGTGAATCAGCTATACATATACACATATCCCCTCTTTTTTGGATTTCCTTCCCATTTAGGCCACCTCAGTTCCCTGTGCTATAGAGTAGGTTCTCATTAGTTATCTATTTTATACGTAGTAGTGTATATGTGTCAATCCCAATCTCCCAATTCATCCCACCCCTCCTTCCCCCCTTGGTAGCTATGTGTTTGTTCTCTGTGTCTGTACTGAGACCTCCTTAATCTTAAATGGGATTCAGGATAACTAGTTTTTACCAGAAACTTGACAGAACTTCCTTTTATGTAAGCTAGTCTCGGTTGTAAATATACATTTCCTACTATCGTATTTTAAACTAGGAAATGCATTCACAACATTTTATTTTATTTCTTATTGACACTAAGTTTATGTTTTTAATTGAGGCATAATTGACTTACAACATTATGTTAGTTTCAGGTGTACAACATAATAATTTGATATTTGTATACAGTGTGAAATGACCACCATAAGTCTAGTTAACATTTGTCACCATACATAGTTTGAAAAAAATGTTTTTCTTGTGATGAGATCTTTTAAAATCTATTCTTAGTAACTTTCAAATATTCAATAATACCGTATTATTAACTATAGCCAAATATGCTGTACTATATGTCCACATGACTTTTTATTTTATAATTGGAAGTTTGTACCTTTTGACCCCCTTCATCCATTTTGCCCACCCGAAACCCCCTGTCCCTGGCAACCACCAATCTGTTCTCTGTATCTATGAGCTTGGTTTTGGGTTTTTTGTTTTTAGAGATTCCATATGTAAATGAGATCATACAGTATTTATTACAACATTTTAGACACTAACTTAACTGCTCCAACATTGTTGGTATTTCTTGTCTTGACATTAGATTATGTTTCTAGTATAGACAGATGCTCACTTTTAAGGTTATCATCTAAATTGAGTTTTGCTAAAAACATAGAAATTTCTGAAGGTTGTTCTCATTAAATATTGCCAGCACCCAGAATCTGTACAGTGCGCAGAATATCTAGTTTGTTTGTCCCCTCCCTTCCTCCCTTCTTTCCTTCTTTCCTTCTTTCCTTCCCTCCTTCCTTCCTTCCTTCAACAGACATTTGTTGGATTGAAATACCAACATTTAAAAAAATACACTAAAAGTGTTTATTTCTAGGAAATTTAGAAGCATGTTTGAGGAATTAACCAGATGAATTAATGTAACCAATGTGGTTTTGCTCAGCAAGATGGGGCTTTAGTTTGTTTCAACAAATTATATTCATAAAAAATTTAATCCTTTGGACATTTGAAAGATTATGGGTTATTAAGATGGTGCTGAAAAAAAAGTTTGAAAAATTGTAAAGACCAACCCTGATTCTTTCTGTGATTCATCCAACTAAGATTACGTCTATGACAATTGCATCAGGCACAATGGAGAGAGAAAATGGTCATCTTCCATGGAATCAACCTTAGCCATTAAGGACATCCTCAGATCATAAACATCTACACTCACTCATTACCTAAAAAAATTTTAACTATATTTTCAAAAATGACAAAAAATAATACTGGCTAAAAGCTCTATAAAGACTTTGGCATATTATTTATCACTTCTTATGTCAAATGCTAATGAAACAAATGATTATGTATAAAATAAATAAGCCACAAGGATATATTGTACAGCACAGGGAAAATAACCAATATTTCATAACCTTAAATAGAGTATAATCTTTAAAAATATTGAATCACTATGTTGTACACCTGAAACTAATATAATATTGTGAATCAACTATACTTCAATAAAAATAGAAACATTGATTGACTATTCTCTCTTATTTGTCTTTTTGTAACTTTTAAATGATACCCCTTAATTCTTTTAGCCTATGCTTTGGTAGACATATGTCCATTTCATCCATGCACTTTGCTTTTATATAGATATGTTATTATATCACCTTGTGCCCTGTCTTTCTATACCTAAGACTCTTCACCATCTATCTCCCTTCACATGGCAACCCCCAAACCTACGAACTCTTGTCAAATTTCATCAAATTTCTTCATATCATGAATCTATAGTTTTTGACCCCAGAAAAAGGACTAATTTCGCTCATGGTTCAAGGAATTAATCCCGTAGAAGTGCTTATCAGCAGGTCCAAGGCAGGCTCCAGGTAGATAAAAACCGGTCCTGACAATCTAGAAGTGCTACTTAATGAGAAGCAGGATTTAGCAAAGAGTAGCAATCCTTCTTCATTAAGTAGGTGGCAGAACTGTGGCTCTAGGGCAACACAAGTTCTCTTGGGCTCAATAGCCTCCAAATATATAACAGAATGACACTTGTCCCCTCTGGTGTCATTAGTTTTGTTTTGTTTTGTTTTCCGATAGTTTCCAAAACAGTACCTCGAATGTACCCAAAGATCATTCATTTGGTTATAAGCATCACACGACATATGCCCTTATGTACCCTGGCTCCCCGCTGTCACATCCATGAAGTGTCCCTGCCACAAGTGCTCAGACTGACTGTCATGAGAACCCCGATACACGAGACAGGCGTACAGCCTCCAGTGGTCCCAAAGCTGCCATTTCTCAGGGAGCCAAAACAGAGCTGGGTTCTGTGCAGAAAGCAGAGGGAGCATCTTCCTTTCTAGCTCTGAGCTACATTTTGTCACCTGGTACCTAAAGCAGCTTTGCTTAAGAATAGAGACCCAACATGTTCTCATAAATAGTGTTACAATTAACAGACCTTGTCTCTTAATCATGGAGCTCCCAACCCAGTCCAATGGACCAGAAAGAGAACTGGAGTTAAGTGTAAGTTTTTCTCCTTATCCTTCAGCTTACATTAATAAGTGTCTCCCCAAAAGCATGATCTCCCCCAGATACCAATTTTCTGTCTCTCCTTTTGGATCAGAATTCTTAGACATCACTATTGTAGCATATCTTTTTTTAAAATTGAAGTATAGTTGATTAACAATGTTGTGTTAATTACTGCGGTACAGGAAAGTGATTCACTTATATATATATATATATATATATATATATATATATATATATATATATATATATATATATATATATACACACGTTCTTTTTTAAATATTCTTTTCCATTATGGTTTATCATAGGATATCGAATATAGTTCCCTGTGCTATACAGTAGGACCTTGTTGTTTATCCATCCTATATATAAAAGCTTATATCTGCTAACCCCAGCCTCCCACTCCATCCCTCCCCCAATCCCCAACCCCTCCCCCTTGGCAACCACCAGTCTGTTCTCTATGTCCGTGATTCTGTTTCTGTTTCATAGATAGGTTCATTTGCATCATATTTTAAATTCCACATATAAGTGATATTATGTGACATTTGTCTTTCTCTTTCTGACTTACTTCACTTAGTATGAGAATCTCTAGTTGCATCCATGTTGCTGCAAATGGCATTATTTTGTTCTTTTTTATGGCTGAGTTATATTCCGTTGTACATATGTACCACATCTTCCTTATCCATTCTGTCGATGGACTTTTAGGTTGTTTCCATGTCTTGGCTATTGTAAATAGTGCTGCTATGAACATAGGGGTGCATGTATTGTTTTTTAATTCTAGTTTTGTCTGGATATATGCCCAAGAGTGAGATTGCTGGATTCCATTTTTTGTTTTCTGAGGAAACTCCATACTGTTTTCCACAGTGGCTGCACCAACTTACATTCCCACCAGCAGTGTAAGGGGTTCCCTTTTCTCCACACCCTCTCCAGCATTTATTTGTAGACTTTTTAATGATGGCCATTCTGACCAGTGTGAGGTGGTATCCCATTGTAGTTTTGATTTGCATTTCTCTAATAATTAGCTATTAAATACCACTATTTTAGCAGAGTCTTTGCGGGAAATCTGTAATAACTGAGCCTCTTAGTTATACAGAAAAGAAAACTAAACTTCCATATTTGAAAAAGCAGGACATTTTCATGGAGCTTTTTTTTTTTTTTTTTTTTAAGAATTTACAAGGACAAGTTTTCTTTTTTTCTTTTTTTTTTTTTTTTTTTAAGATTTATAGATTGATTGCTATGTTGGGTCTTCGTTTCTGTGCAAGGGCTTTCTCTAGTTGCGGCGAGCGGGGGCCACTCTTCATCGCGGTGCGCGGGCCTCTCACTATCGCGGCCTCTCTTGTTGCGGAGCACAGGCTCCAGACGCGCAGGCTCAGTAGTTGTGGCTCACGGGCCTAGTTGCTCCGCGGCACGTGGGATCTTCCCAGACCAGGGCTCGAACCCGTGTCCCCTGCATTGGCAGGCAGATTCTCAACCATTGCGCCACCAGGGAAGCCCTCATGGAGCTTTTAAGCAACACATTTTTCAGTGTCTACTAATCTAGAATTCAAGAAAAAAATCAGCATCCAGAACAGGGTCACCTTGCAGAACAGGATCACCATGGAGAATTCTTTGAATCCTGAAGGTTCCATTTTTTGAACTGAGCTTAAGATACTATGAGCAGGATCTACTCCCTGGAGAGAGGAAGAGAGAGGGGAGCCAAGTCACAAAACTGGGCTGGGCTCCAGCCACTGAGGGGAGCCAGCATACAAGCCAGGAGCCAGGAGAGAAACCCAGGCACAGAGACTGGACTCCTCCCCTGGGGAAGAGTGGGAGGGGCCATCCCTGGAAAGGGTCTACCCAGGCTCAGCGTTCATTGACTCACACTTAAGACTGCAGATTTCTGATCCTCCTCTGTGACCATCGGTCCTTAAGCAAGGACTGACCCTCCAGCTGTGTCACACCCTCTTTGACGTGTAGCAATCAGAATTGAACTTGTTATCACAGGTGAGGAAAAGCCCTCGCCAATACCCAGATGGTATTGTATAAAGACAGCAGTATTTGCGTTTTGGTTTTCAGCATCCTTCATGGTTGGATTGTGCCTCTACTAGCCTGTAAATTAATACTTTCATTCCAAAGTCATTGGTTCTGTAACACCTCAGAGCGACCCTCAGCTGGAGGTCTGATACTGCTTTTGACGGGTTCCAAGGTATTTACTGGATATTAAGTATTAAAATAGTAATAAAATAATACTAATATAATCTTAAAATTAGTAATAATAAAATAACGGTAAAGTTAAAATAGTAATAGATGTTACCTTTTATTGGGTCCCTGCTTTGTGCAGGTGCTTTGGAGAGTAGGGAGAGCACTGGGCAAAGGGCGTCAAGACCAAGTAGCTCCCAAGCCATGCTCACAGGAAGGAGATTGTCCTCTTTAGTACACTCTCTGTGAGCAGCACTTACACCTGAGTCAACCTCCCACCTGTCATTTGAGTTGGCATTGCTCATGCCTAACGATTCATGACTAACTTGGGAAGCATAGAGTTTACAAAGCCCTTGCACACACAGCATCTTCCTTAATACAGCAACACTGAGAAGTACACAGTATAACCATCTCTTATCCTTTCCCACTCCAGCTCTCAACACACACACACACACACACACACCCTTTTTTTTCCAGAAGAGGGACCTAAGACTTAATGAGTAAGGTCACACAACACGATGAGTGTGGCAGCTGTGTGATGACTGGAATCTGTGTCCTTCCTCACATACATCCTCTCCTTAACGTTGCTTCCTCCTTCCCCAGTATCTGCCTTTTCTTTTAATTTAAGGGTAGTTGATTTACAACATAGTGATTCAATACTTTTATAGGTTATAATTCATTTAAAGTCATTACAAAATAAAGGCTATATATCCCTGTGCTGCACAATATATCCTGTTGCTTATTTATTTTATAAATAGTAGTTTGTATCTTTTAATCTTGTATCCATATTTAGCCCCTCCCCCTCCCCACTGGTAACCACTAGTTGGGTCTCTATATTTGTGAGTCTGTTTCTGTTTCGTTATATACATTTGTTTGTCTTATTTCTTAGATTCCACATACAAGTGATAACAGAGAATTTTTCTTTCTCCATCTGACTTATTTCACTAAGCAAAACACCCTCTAGGTCCATGCATGTTGTTGCTAAGGGCTGAATTTCATTCTTTTTTATGGCTGAGTAATATTCCATTGTATATACATACCACAGTCTTTATCTATTCACCTGTTGATGGACACTGGGGTTGCCTCTATATCTTGGTTACGGTAAATAATGCTGCCGTGAACATTGAGATGCATGTATTTTTTCAAATTAGTGTTTTCCTTTTCTTTGGATATATACCCAGCAGTGCAATTGCTCAATTATATGGTAGGTCTATTTTTAGTTTTTTTTAGGAACCTCCATACTGTTTTCCACAGTGGATGCACCAATTTATCTACATTCCCACCAATGGTGTGCAAAGGTTCCCTTTTCTTTACATCCTTGCCAACATTTGTTGCCTGTGGTATTTTTTTATGATAGCCTTTCTGACAGGTTTGAGGTAATACCTCACTGTGGTCCTTATTTGCATTTCTCTAATGATTAGCAATGTTGAGCATTTTTTCATGTGCCAATTGGCCATCTGCGTCTCTTCTTTGGAAAAATGTCTATTCATGTGTTCTGCCCTTTTTTTCCCTTTATCTTTTTCTTAATTGAAATAGAGTTGAAGTACAATATTATATAAGTTACAGGTGTACAATGTAGTGGCTCATGATTTTTACAGATTATACTCCATTTATAGTTATTATAGAATATTGGCTATATTCTCTGTGTTGTACAATATATCCTTGTAGCTCATTTTTTACATAATAGTTTGTACCTCTTAGTCCTCTACCCTTATATTGCCCCTCCACCCTTCCCTTTCCCAACTGGTAACCACTAATTTGTTCTCTATATCTGTGAGTCACTTTCTTTTTTTGTTATATTCACTAGTTTGTTGTATTTTTAGATTCCACATAGAAGTGGTATTGTATAGTATTTGTCTTTCTCTGTCTGACTTATTTCACTTAGCATAATACCCTCCAAGTCCATCCATGTTGTTGCAAGTGGCAAAATTCTCCCATTTTTTATGGCTGTGTAGTATTCCATTGTATATATATATACCACATCTTTATCCATTCTTCTGCTGATGGACATTTAGTTTGCTTCTGTATCTTGGCTATTGTAAATAACGCTGCTATGAACATTGGGGTGCATATATCTTTTCAATTAGTGGTTTCGTTTCTTTCAGATATATACCCAGGAGTGGAATTGATGGGTGATATGGTAGTTCTATTTTAGTTTTTTGAGAACACTCCATACTGTTTTCCAAAGTGGCTGTACTGACTTACATTCCCACCAACAGTGTAGGAGGGTTCCATTTTCTCTGTATCCTTGCCATCATTGTTATGTGTTCTTTTCGATGACAGCCATTCTGACATGTGGGTGAGAAATCTCATTGTGGTTTTGATTTGCATTTCCCTGATGATTAACTGTGTTGAACATCTTTTCATGTGCCTGTTGGCCATCTGCATGTCCTCTTTGCAAAAAATGTCTATTTAGTTCTGCCTGTTTTTTAATTGTTTTTTTTTTATGTTGCGTTACATGAGTTGTTTATATATGTTGGATATTAACCACTTATAGGTCACATCATTTGCAAATATTTTCTCCCATTCAGTAGGTTTTCTTTTCATTTTGTTGATGGTTTCCTTTGCTGTGCAAAAGCTTTTAAGTTTAATCAGGTCCCATTTGTTTATTTTTGCTTTTATTTCCTTTACTTTAGGAGATGGATCCAAAAAAATATTGCTGCAATTTATGTCAAAGAGTGTTCTTCCTGTGTTTTCCTTGAGGAGTTTTATTGTATCCAGCTTTACGTTTAGGTATTTAAGCCATTTTGAGTTTATTTTTGTATGTGGCATTAGAGAATGATATTAGGAGTGAGTTTGTAATAAATGGCCTTTATTATGTTGAGATATGTTCCCTCTATATCCACTATGATTAACATTTTTATCATGTGTAGATTTGAATTTTATCAAACGCTTTTTCTGTGTCTATTAAAATGATCATGTGATTTTAATCCTTCCTTTCATCAATGTACTATATCATATTGATTGGTTTGCAAATATTGAACCATCCTTGCATCCCTGGAATAAATCCCACTTGATCATAGTGTATGATTCTTTTTTATATATTGTTAAATTTATTTTACTAATATTTTGTTGAGGATTTCTGCATTTATATTTATCAGAGCTGTCGGCCTATGATTTTCTTTTTCTGTAGTGACTTTGTCTGGTTTTTGGTATCAGGGTAACGGTGGACTCAGAAGAATTTGGGAGTGTTCCATCCTCTTCAATTTTTCTGAATAGTTTGAGAAAGATAGGTATTAGCTATACTTTATATGTTTGGTAGAATTCCCCTGTGAAGCTGTCTGGTCCTGCACTTTTGTTTGGTGGGAGTTTTTTAATTATAAATTCAATTTCACTACTAGTGATCAGTCTGTTCAGATTGTCTATTTATCCATGATTCCGTCTTGGAAAATTTTATTTCTAGAAATTTGTCCACTTCTTCTAGGTTGTCCAATTTGTTGGCATATAACTGTTCATAGTATTTCATCTGCCCTTTTAAGAAGGCATTCTTTGTTGAGTTGTAATGGGAATGGGAGGGATGCTTCTGACCATCTCAACACTAACAGACCATTCCTTTGCTTTCCTTTTTAAAATCACATCTTTGAAGTCAAAAATAAACTCTTTGGCAGGTTTTTGTGTTTTATGATTTGTGTTTTTGATCCTCTATCCTGGGTAGGACAAGAAGTAGGCACTCTATGTGCATTTGCTTAATATACGATTGACCAGCTGCAGAGATGCAGAAAGTTTGTGCAATGGATCAGATTTAAAGGGCATATCATTCAGCCATAAAAAGAAACAAAACTGAGTTATTTATAGTGAGGTGGGATGGACCTAGAGTCTGTCATACAGAGTGAATTAAGTCAGAAAGAGAAAAACAAATACCGTATGCTAACATATATATATGGAATCTAAAAAAATAAAATAAAATAAAATGGTTTTGAAGAACCTAGGGACAGGACGGGAATAAAGATGCAGACGTAGAGAATGGAATTGAGGACACAGAGAGGGGGAAGGGTAAGTTGGGACGAAGTGAGGGAGTGGCACGGACATATATACACTGCCAAATGTAAAATAGATAGCTAGTGGGAAGCAGCCACATAGCACAAGGAGATCAGCTCGGTGCTTTGTGACCACCTAGAGGGGTGGGATAGGGAGGGTGGGAGGGAGACTCAAGAGGGAGGAGATATGGGGATATATGTGTATGTATAGCTGATTCACTTTGTTATAGAGCAGAAACTAGCACACCATTGTGAAGCAATTATACTCCAATAAAGATGTTTAAAAAAATAAAATAAAGGGCATATCTGTGGAGGAGCTGTCTGCTTCCTGTTTGCTAGCTTTCTGTGTCATCTGTTTGTATTATTTAATTTAAATTACCCAAGTACCCCTGCATCAGGTCCCATTTCCAGTAACTGTTGCTATGTGTTTATGTGCCATAGTTGTTATCAAAGCACAGAGCACAAACAAATTGCTTAGTAAATACTTTCTGAAACTAACACAATAAATTGTTCAGCGGTGTGGAATCAGATGCTCATTTACTCCCTGAGAGCTTCTGAACACAAGGTTTAGTGCCCCATGATAGAAGGATGAGGAGAGGAGTAGCTATTTGGTAGAGGGATGGGAAGTGGAGTTACAAGTCTAATTGTCCCAAGTGTCCATCAACAGGGAATCAGGTCATGCCCACCACCTGGCCACAGGGCAGGTGATGCTGAGTTCATCTTCTCACTGCAAATGCTGGGATGATGCAGGACTGAATTACCACACTCACCCATGACACAGCCAGAAGTGGCTCAGTAGCACCGCAGAGGGAAGAAGCAGTTTGAGAGCTTCCAGCACCCTGGAGAACACACATTTCCTCCAGGCCACTCTGGGTCACCTGCACAGGGACAAACACAGCCCCGGTGCCACATGTCTGTGTGGGTGATCACACACACACAGAGAGGCATAAACCTACTCTTGACAGATATCAGCCAATGTGTGGCTAAGGCAGTCCTAAAACAACAGATTAGAGAGATATATTTCATGCCTGAAATGGGACAGATCTTCCTCCATCTTACACCTTGAAACGATACCTTTAAGAGATTTTATAGGCCACACGGTGATGATTGGTGCAGAACAGGTGGTAGAAACACATTGTGCCCAATGTCCCCTGTCCACCAACGACACTCCACAAGCATCAGGCCTTTGAGCATCTGTCAGGAGGGAAAAAAATTGAAACAGCAACCATCAAGACTCTCCAGCCCAAACCAGCAAAAAAAAAAAAAAAAAAAAAAAAATAGTCCTCTTCCTGTAGCCACTTATGAAGGGAAAATCTTTTATTACTGTTCTTTCGTGATGCTTAATGCTATTGTGTGTGAGATGTTCTACAATTTGCTTTCACTATTTAATACCACCTCAGTATAAAATTGAGCTGAATTCTTGACATTCGTTAGCACACACAGGTCCATTTATCTCTGTCCCCTTTTTTGCTTGAGGAACCAACCTTGCATTGCAAAAAAAAAATGTACATAGATCCCATAAAGACCCACTGATAGAGTGATAGATCTTTTTTAAACAGTGAGGCATTACAGGATTTTATGAAGCAGTAAAACTTTCTCCAGGCATGAGAAGTACAGGCTGACAGAGACTATTTTATCTATAAGGCATTAAAGTGTAAGTGCCACATCGGACAAGCATAATAGAAGAAAAGAAAATAATAATTTCAGGAAAGGTGGCCAAGTCCTCAAGCAAAAAGGATCAGACCAGGAGGTACCTAATGATCTTCAAGAAACCCGAGAAAGAGCTAGTCTGTACAGTGCCTGAGTTTTCAATCAGAGGAACATTCGTTGCCACTCTGCCCTCCAAATCATTGCAAAAAGCAGCAGAAAACTGAAGTAATTCCAGAAAGCCTTTTCTGAAGTGAATAGTTTAGACACTAAGAGAGAGGATACTATTTTCTCATCCCATCCTGCCTCATTCTCCCCATCACTTTAGCAACTATATATGTAGTTCTATTTTTCCACAAATATCTATTGAGCACCTACTATATACAAAACAAGGCATTATATGCTGGGTAGGTAATAGCCAGGTCTTTGCCCTCACAGATTGTACATTCTTATGGGGCAAGAGGCACAATACTAACTAAACAAAATAAACTAGATGATTTCAGATTAGCCTAAGGACTGTGAAAGAAATGAAGGGGGATATAACGGGTTATTGAGGAATGGTGGGGGAGAAAACTTTAGATAGTGTGATTGGAAAAGAAATGTAGGAAGTAACTATATCATGGGCTTACCTGGATGCCTTCATTCCTTTGTCTCATAAGAATCTCATTTCTGGAAGGAATCTCCAGTGTTTAATTCATTCTAATTCTCTCTCTTCAGATAGTTTGGCTCATAAGTCTTTTCTATTACAGGGATGTCTGTCCTATTTTAAAGGAAACAGATTCCAAATACTATTTTTTTCTATCCTAGGTTCTAAGTGTCTTTAGTCGTGACCTTGAGTTTACCTTGAGTTTCCTCATTGCTTAATTTAAGCATCTATCTGGGTTTTTCAGTTTTAGTAGGGGACCTAAAAACTGTTATTATCTCCGTAGCAGGACTTCTGTTCTTCAAGTGTTTACTTTCTTTATTTAAACTTTAGATATCATTACTATTTTCCAAGCTTTGGTTTTGCTGAAGTGACCTCTTCTGAGACAGCTCAAGTACTCCCTCTTGCCGTACAAGTGCT